>NW_026571207.1:535159-537659 GCF_026225935.1 Boleophthalmus pectinirostris | reverse complement strand
GTCCTGGTTTAGTCCTGGTTTAGACCTGGTTTAGACTGGTTTAGACCTGTTTTAGGTCCTGGTTTAGACCTGGTTTAGTTTAGTTTTAGTCCTGGTTTACCTGGTTTAGTCCTGGTTTAGTCCTGGTTTAGTCCTGGTTTTAGTCCTGGTTTAGTCCTGGTTTAGTCCTGGTTTTAGACCTGTTTTAGTCCTGGTTTAGACCTGGTTTAGTCCTGGTTTAGTCCTGTTTTAGTTTGTTAGTCTGTTTTAGTCCTGGTTTAGGACCTGGTTTAGTCCTGGTTTAGTCCTGGTTAGTCCTGTTTAGTCCTGGTTTAGTCCTGGTTTAGTCCTGGTTTAGACCTAGTTTAGACCTGGTTTTAGTCCTGGTTTAGTCCCATTTTAGTCCTGTTTTAGACCTGTTTTACACCTGGTTTAGATCTGGTTTTAGACCTGGTTTAGTTCTGGTTTAGACCTGGTTTTAGACCTGGTTTAGTCCTGTTTAGTCCTGTTTTAGTCCTGTTTTAGTTCTGGTTTTAGACCTGGTTTAGTCCTGGTTTTAGACCTGGTTTTAGACCTGGTTTAGTCCTGTTTTAGTCCTGTTTACCTGGTTTAGTCCTGGTTTTAGTCCTGGTTTAGACTGGTTTTAGACCTGGTTTAGTCCTGGTTTTAGACCTGGTTTTAGACCTGGTTTAGTCCTGTTTTAGACCTGTTTTAGTTCTGGTTTTAGACCTGGTTTTAGTCCTGGTTTAGACCTGTTTTAGTTAGTCCTGGTTTTTAGACCTGGTTTAGTCCTGTTTTAGACCTGGTTTAGTCCTGGTTTTAGTTTACCTGTTTTAGACCTGGTTTAGTCCTGTTTTAGACCTAGTTTAGTCCTGGTTTAGTCCTGGTTTAGTCCTGGTTTTAGTCCTGGTTTAGTCCTGGTTTTCTGGTTTAGACCTGGTTTAGTCCTGGTTTTAGACCTGGACCTTTTAGTCCTGGTTTTAGACCTGGTTTAGTCCTGTTTTAGTCCTGTTTTAGTCCTGGTTTAGTCCTGGTTTTAGACCTGGTTTAGTCCTGGTTTTAGACCTGGTTTTAGACCTGGTTTAGTCCTGTTTTAGTCCTGTTTTAGTTTAGTCCTGGTTTAGTCCTGTTTTAGTCCTGGTTTATTTAGTTTGGTGTAAAATGTGTGTGAGATTAGACACATACACAGGTTTAAGCTTCTTAAAATGTTTTTTATTGAGACTAAATCAAATCTCCAGCACAAATGAAGTTTTAAATTGACAGACAAACCTGAATCATTTGTGTATTTGAGTCTGTGTCCGTGTTCTCGGCCTCATATTTACTCTGTGAAAGTTCAATAAAAAACCAAACGTGGCTCAGGTTCAGAAAAGCCCCCGGACGACCTTGAGTTAAAGTTACAGAAAGTCCAGATAAGATAAGTCGGAGTTAGTTTGAGTTTCACTGATAAAACCTGAAATAAACACGTCACTTTCACTACGACGACGGAAACACAGACACAGTTGTAAACGCTTCATTTGTCATGAATTAGTTTTTATTCAGCCTTTATTAATGTCTAATTAAACTTATTCTGCTTTTAGTTAAACATTTACAAACACCTTCCTCTTTATTTCTGCTTATTAATAAGACATTTTTGTCCATGAATTATGATTGTAATAACTTCGTTGTTAAGGACGACCAGCACAAGAAATGTAGTTTGTATTTATTTGATTTTAATAAATTGACTTTCCTCTTATGTAATAAAACAGTCTGTAGTTCAGGGGAGAACAGACGCCACAAAAGGACCGGACCAGGAGAAGATGGATGGAGTTTTTTGGTAATCCACCTCCATCCATCCATTTTCGTCCGTTTATCCGGGGTCGGGTCGCGGGGGGAGCAGCCTAAGCAGGGACTCCCAGACTTCCTTCACCCCAGACACGTCCTCCAGCTCCTCCGGGGGGACCCCGAGGCGTTCCCAGGCCAGACCAGAGACATAGTCCCTCCAGTGTGTCCTGGGTCTTCCCCGGGGCCTCCTCCCAGTGGGACATGAACACCTCCCGAGGGAGACGCCCAGGAGACATCAGAACAGATGCCCGAGCCTCAACTGGCTCCTCTCCACGTGGAGGAGCAGCGGCTCTACTCCGAGCTCCTCCCGTGTGACTGAGCTCCTCACTCTGTCTCTAAGGGAGACGCCCAGACACCCTGCGGAGGAAACTCATTTCAAGCGCTTGTATCCGCGATCTCGTCCTTTCGGTCATTACCCAGAGTCATGACCAGAGGTGAGAGGAGGAACGAAGACTGACCTGTAAATCGAGAGCTTCGCCTTTCGACTCAGCTCCTCTTCACCACAACGATACAGCGACCGCATCACTGCAGACGCTGCGTTGTTGTTGTTGTTGTTGTGTTGTTGTTGTTGTTGTTGGTAGTAGTAGTGACTTCTTCTTCTTATTATTATTATTATTATTATTATTATTATTCAAGTTCAGTGAGCTGGATTTTAAAAAAAAATTAAGTCTTCAATGTGTGAAATAAAGAGTGTATTAAG
>NW_026571207.1:522659-532659 GCF_026225935.1 Boleophthalmus pectinirostris | reverse complement strand
GAATAAGAATAAATGTTGCCTAAATAAACCCAATTTAAAATCCACCAGAGCCAAACTTAAGTTTTTTAAACAATTCAAGATTTACAGTGAATTTTTACATCACTAAATATATCGGCAGCTCCAACTCTCATTTTATCGGCTTCATATCGGCCACAACAAAACCCATATCGGTCAGGCCCTAGTTGTTATTATTACAGTTTTATTATCACCAGGTGTTATGACAATGTATTAAATGTTTATATAAATGTTATAAAGTCGGTTTTACCTGCAGAGACTTGACTTTCCCGTGCAGACTGTCCTGAGACGCCCCCAGAGTCTCCTGAGCCTCCGAATAATCACACGCCAGCACAGAGTCATGTGACTGCGCCCGGCTGCCCAGCCCCGCCTCCGACCTGACGGACAGGAAACAGAGACATGACATCTTCATCTTCATCATCACGTGTACATATTAAAATCCCAGTCCCAGTGTTGACGTTGTTTGCATTGACGGCGTTTGTTTTGACGTTGTTTGTTTGTGTTGACATCGTTTGTGTTGATGTCGTATGTGTTGACGTTGTTTGTGTTGATGTCGTTATGTGTTGACGTTGTTTGCGTTGACGGCGTTTGTTTATGTTGACGTTGTTTGTTTGCGTTGACGTTGTTTGTTTGTGTTGATGTTGTTTGTTTGTGTTGATGTTGTTTGTTTGTGTTGACGTCGTTTGTTTGTGTTGATGTCGTTTGTTTGTGTTGACGTCGTTTGTGTTGATGTGGTTTGTTTGTGTTGATGTGGTTTGTTTGTGTTGATGTGGTTTGTTTGTGTTGATGTCGTTTGTTTGCGTTGATGTGGTTTGTTTGCGTTGACATCGTTTGTTTGTGTTGACATCGTTTGTTTGTGTTGATGTCGTTTGTTTGTGTTGACATCGTTTGTTTGCGTTGACATCGTTTGTTTGTGTTGACATCGTTTGTTTTGTGTGTGACAGAACCACAGCACCAAAAAAAAAAAAAAAGTGACAGCGCCCCCTGCCAGTGCTGCGAGTGTAATGAGGGCTGATCATTGCTGCTTGCGGCGTTTATTATTATTATATTATTATTATTATTATTATTATTATTATTATTATTATTATTATTATTATAAAACCAGTCTAAACAGGTCTAAACCAGGTCTAAACTCGGTCTCACCGTTGATGTTTTTCAGGTGTTTTGTTCAAATCAAATCAAAAATTATTATTATTATTATTACTTATTTATTTATTTATTTATATTTATTAATGCATTTTTATTGTATTAAAAAATAAAATACTTATGATCATATTTTAATTGTTTTCCCTTGATAATATCTGGATTTGACACTTTATTATTATTATTATTTTTATTATTATTATTAAGAAAATAAAAATATAACAGGGATAAATGTGATGTGTAAATCTTGCGTGAATAAACTGTGATTCCTTAATAAAAATATTTATAAAAATAAAATAAAATTAAATCCTTTTGAGTCCAGGTTAAAAATATTTCTGTTTTTTTGAAGATAAATGTAAATGTAAAACAGACACATGAAGTAAAATGAACTTTGATGAGTTTTTAATCGTGTTTAAACGTTTTATCTTTTTGTTCACGAGTTTTTATAAAAGTCTTAAATTAATAATTGTGTCCACATGGTCCTCATCCATCCTCCGTTCAGTTTTTTTTTTTTTTGTCTTTTGTCTCGCGTTTCCTTTGTTTATCTTTTCTGTTTGTTTAAAGTGACACGAGGACGAGCCGGGGGAAGTGCCCGCGGGAAGTCGGGCCCGCGGACGGGAAGCGACGCGCGCGCTTGCGGAATTAAAAACAGGAAATGCTGGAGAGCGTGCGGCGAGATTAGCCCAGATGCCCCGCCGCGCCAACAGCTCCGGGACGGACGGACGAAAGACGACGGACGGAGAGAAACACAACGCCACAAAAAAAAAAAAAAAAAAAAAAAAACTGACTCAATCACTGCACTGAAACACGACAAAAAAGGGACAAAAAAAGTCTTAAAGCTGCACTGCGGGACTTTCCTGGCCCCTCTCGTCTCCACGGTGATGTCACTGCTTTGCTCAAAATGTCCCACAGTGACGTTTTATCTGGACAAAAAAAACGGCAGCAGGTCTGATCCCGTCGCCATGGAAACAGGAGTTTAATGCCACACTGTGGAACATTCTAGACAACGCAATGTGATCTCCATAAACCAGGACTAAACCAGGACTAAAACAGGTCTAAACCAGGACTAAACCAGGACTAAACCAGGACTAAACCAGGACTAAACCAGAACTAAACCAGTACTAAACCAGTACTAAACCAGTACTAAATCAGGACTGTGACAAAGACGGCCTTTGTCCCCATTTTTCACCTTAGTTCAGTTACATCTATATCAACTAAACAGTTAAATAAAAACTATCCCGGGTTTGTTTTATTTAGTCTTTGTTTAATTGATCACATTCACACAGTTACTTTAAATTCATTTTATTTGGTTATATCTAGTGATGTGACGTTCAGTGTCGAGTCTTCGAGGCGTGTGTCGAGTAGAGGAGGGGGCGTTTCCGCGAAGCGCTTATCGAGGCTTGATTCCTTTAGGGAGGAGCTGAAAGTGATGACGTCCGAAGCCTCGCTGCCCGGCTGCACCACGTGACTGATTCAGGAAGTGGTTCGGGTTTTGCCGCGAGTTTTGACAGCGACATAAACTGCTCAGTCTTCATTCAAAATGTGGGTGTTTGATGGAGAGTTGCGATCAGTGAGAGTTTGGAAGTTTGGAGACAGTTTAAACTCACAAAAAAAACAATTCTTATTTCTTAGGTAACGACCTGTGGTGTCACCTGGATGACAGAGTCAGACAGACACAAACACAAAATGTAATAGCAGACGCACATATTGAGGTCCAACGGTGCATGATGGAGCCAAATATTGGAAGGCTGGAGGACCCCCTTCAATACTGGGAGAGACAGAAATATGTCTATCCCCATTTATATAAATTAGCAGTGGCATTCTTGTGTCCGCCTGCCTCATCTGTGCCCTGTGAGCCCCGGTGTTTTCAAAAAGCAGGAGAAATATTGTCAAAAAAAAGAAATGGCCTGAGACCTGCCACAGTGGAGAAACTGTTGTTTTTAAATAAAAACCAATGATGTGTCCCTGAACCATAATCACCCAACGTTACAAAAGCACAATCACTGTCCAAACTCCAACCCCAACCCCCCTCACCTCACTGGAAATGATCATTAGCTTTTTCATAATTTCCAAATAATAATTTTCCATACTGCCAGTATATATATATAAAAGTATTTATATTTATATATATTTATATATATACACACACACAGTATACATCACTACAATATACATGTTTTGCATACTTCTTTACTTTGCTGACAGTTTTATTCACAGGCTTTCTGCAAAATGCAACACACTTCAAATTCATGTCAACTGATATTTTTTGCGTCCAGTAGACGTCCTACTAGAGCAAAAGAAGCTTCAGGAAGCTTTGCACCAGAGTGAAGCAACTGGATGAAAGGCTTCAATGCTTCATGAAGCTTCATCTGCCCATCACTACTTATATCCCTTCATTTTGTTTAAACTTACCACCTTCACCTGTGACTCCACATGGTCTGGGAACAACAGAGGGGGCGTGTCCTTTGGCAGCCATATTTCTAGGCTCAGGGGGAGGTGTTGGCCCAGACCATGTGGAGGGAAGCCTCGGAAATGGTTCTTTGTTTTATCAAATGGGTTATTAGGATTTTGGTTTCAGTGTTTCTAGTTAAGTTGGACACTGTTCAGTTTAAAAGGGGGATTAGGCTTCAGAAGATAATTTAAGGCAGCACCAGTAAGGAAAGGAAAACTGCTACAGTTTTTCCCCGTAAGTTGGTGTGAACCCAGGGGGAGGGGCTTCCTCTCTGGGGGGTATATAAGTAGAGGCAGTTGAATCAGTGCAGCCAGGTGCCTGTGGGTGTTTTCTTTTTGTTGTGTATTTTTCTGTTGCTTTTGTTTAGTTAAGCACAGTTCTTTTTTTGTAAATATGTATAGAATTTTGCCCACGACTTTGAAGGATCCAATAAAGAATTTGGTTTGGTGAAGGACGACTTTGCACTGGACTGACCAGCTTCCCCACAAGGACTAAACCAGGACTAAACCAGGACTAAACCAGGACTAAACCAGGACTAAACCAAACCAGGACTAAACCAGGACTAAACCAGGACTAAACCAGGACTAAACCAGACTAAACCAGGACTAAACCAGACTAAACCAGGACTAAATCAGAACTAAACCAGGACTAAACCAGAACTAAACCAGGACTAACCAACTAAACCAGACTAAACCAGACTAAACCAGGAGGACTAAAACCAGGACTAAACCAGGACTAAAACCAGGACTAAACCAGGACTAAACCAGGACTAACTAAACCAGACTAAACCAGAACTAAACCAGGACTAAACCAGGACTAAACCAGGACTAAACCAGACCTAAACCAGACTAAACAACTAAACCAGGACTAAACCAGGAACTAAACCAGGACTAAACCAGACTAGGTCTAACCAGGACTAAACCAGGACTAAACCAGGACTAAACCAGACTAAACCAGACTAAACCAGGACTAAACCAGGACTAAACCAGGACTAAACCAGAACTAAACCAGGACTAAACCAGGACTAAACCAGGACTAAACCAGGAACTAAACCAGACTAAACCAGGACTAAACCAGAACTAAACCAGGACTAAACCAGAACTAAACCAGGACTAAACCAGAACTAAAACCAGGACTAAAAATCAGAACTAAACCAGGACTACTAACCAGGACTAAATCAGAACTAAACCAGGACTAAACCAGGACTAAACCAGCACTAAACCAGGACTAAATCAGGACTAAACTAGGACTAAACCAGGACTAAACCAGGTCTAAACCAGAACTAAGCCAGGACTAAACCAGGACTAAATCAGGGTCTAAACCAGGACTAAACCAGGACTAAACCAGGACTAAACTCAGTCTCACCGTTGTTTTTTTTCAGGTGTTTTGTTCAAATCTTCGTTGGAGGAAAAGTTCTTCAGATCTTCAGAATCTTTTCGCTTTTTTCTCCTGAAGAATTTTTTAAACGTCTGAAACTTGGATTTTTTCTTCCCTAAAAAAAACAAACAAAAAAACAAACAAAACAAAAAAATAAATGTAAAAACACTGGAGCTGAGTTTAAATTAATTTAATTTATCCAAAACTTTTTAAAATATTCACCAAGACGAGTTCAGAAAAACACAAGACAAGATTTACAAAACAGAAGAAGAAGAAGAAGAGAGAGAGAAAGAGAGAAGGATGGAGAACGAGGAGGGAGGAGAGAGAAAAAAGAAAAGTAGAAAGAGGAAGAGAGAGAGAGAGAGAGAGAGAGGAAAGGGGGAGAGGGGGAAAAGAGGTGAAGGAGAAAAAGAGAGGAAAGGATGAGGAGAGAAGGAAACAGAGAGAGAGAGAGAGAGAGAGAGAAAGAAAAGAAAGAAGGAGAGAGGAGACAGAGAAAGAGAGAAAATAAGAGAGAGAGAGAGAGAGAAGAGAAAGGAGGAGAGAGAGAGAAAGAAAGAAGGAGAGAGGAGACAGAGAAAGAGATAAAATATGAAAGAGAGAGAGGGAGAGAAAAAAGAAAGAAGGGGAGAGAGAGGGAGAGAGAGAGTGTGAGAGAGAAGAGAAAGAAGAAGAGAGAGAAGAGAAAATAGGAGAGAGATGGAGAGAGAGGTGAGAGAGAAAGAAAAAGAGAGAAGAGAAAGAAGGAGAGAGAGAGAGAGAGAAGAGAAGAAGAGAAGGAGAGAGAGAGAAGAGAAAGAAGGAGAGAGAGAGAGAGAGAGAAAGAGAGAGAGAAGAGAGAGAGAGAGAGAAGGAGAGAGAGAGAGAGAGAGAGAAGAGAGAGAGAGAGAAGAGAAGAGAAGAAGAGAGAGAGAGAGAGAGAAGAGAAGGAGAGAGAAGAGAGAGAAGAGAGAAGAGAGAGAGAAGAGAAAGAAGGAGAGAGAGAGAAGAGAGAAATGAAAGGAGGAGAGAGAAAGAGAGAAGAGAAAGGAGGAGAGAGAGACAAAGAAGGAGAGAGAAGAGAAAGAAGGAGAGAGAAGAGAAAGAAGGAGAGAGAGAGACAGAAGAGAGAAGAGAAAGGAGGAGAGAGAAAGAGAGAAGAGAAAGGAGGAGAGAGAGAAGATAAAGGAGGAGAGAGAGAGAAAGAAGGAGAGAGAGAGAGAGAAGAGAAGGAGAGAGAGAGAGAGAAGAGGAGGAGAGAGAGAGAGAGAGAAGAGAGAGAGAAGAGAGAGAGAGAGAAAGGGAGAGAGAGAGAGAGAAAGGAGGAAGAGAGAGAGAAAGAAGGAGAGAGAGAGAGAGAGAGAAAGGAGGAGAGAGAGAGAGAAAGGAGGAGAGAGAGAGAAAGAAGGAGAGAGAGAGAGAGAAGAGAAAGGAGGAGAGAGAGAGAGAAAGAAGGAGAGAGAGAAAAAGAAGGAGAGAGAGAGCAGACAGAGGAAGGAGGGATGAGAGCAGAGGAGAGGAGAGAAGAGGAGAGAGAGTAAAAGATGGAGAGAAAGAGAGGGAGAGGAGGGAAGGAGAAGACGTCAGAAAAGAGAGGAAGAGAGGAGAGAGAGAGAGAAAGAGAGAGAGCAGTACAAGGAGGAGAGAAAGAAAAAGAGAGAGAGAGAGAAGGAGAGACTAAAGGACGGAGAATGTGATGGGAGGAGAGAGAAAGTAGAAAAATGAAAAGAAGAAGAAGAAAGAAAGAGAGAGAAAAGAGAGAGAAAGAAAAGAGAAAGAGTCTGTTTCTTTTCATAGATAAAATTCTTGGAGTTTCAGTTGATTCATGTTTATTTAAAAAAAACAAAAACAAACTCTGAACTCTGAACCTCAACAAAACTAAACTTCCTGTTTCCCACCAGAACTAAACCAGGACTAAACCAGGACTAAACCAGGACTAAACCAGGACTAAACCAGAACTAAACCAGGTAAACCAGAACTAAACCAGGACTAAACCAGAACTAAACCAGAACTAAACCAACTAAAACAGGACTAACCAGAACTAAACCAGGACTACTAAACCAGGACTAAACCAGAACTAAACCAGGACTAAACCAGGACTAACCAACTAAACCAGGACTAAACCAGGACTAAACCAGGACTAAACCAGGACTAAACCAGGACTAAACCAACTAAACCAGGACTAAACCAGGACTAAACCAGGACTAAACCAGGACTAAACCAGACTAAACCAGAACTAAAACTTAGAACTAAACCAAACCAGACTAAACCAGAACTAAACCAGAACTAAACTTAGACTAAACCAGGACTAAACCAGAACTAAACCAGAACTAAACCAGGACTAAACCAGAACTAAACCAGAAACTAAACCAAACTAAACCAGGACTAAACCAGGACTAAACCAGACTAAACCAGGACTAAACCAGAACTAAACCAGACTAAACAAACTAAACCAGAACTAAACCAGGACTAAACCAGACTAAACCAGACTAAACCAGAACTAAACCAGGACTAAACCAGGACTAAAACCAGAACCTAAACCAGAACTAAACAAACCAGGACTAAACCAGGACTAAACCAGGACTAAACCAGAACTAAACCAGACTAAACCAGGACTAAACCAGGACTAAACCAGAACTAAACCAGAACTAAACCAGACTAAACCAGGACTAAACCAGAAACTAAAAAAACTTAAACCAGGACTAAACCAGGACTAAACCAGGACTAAACCAGGACTAAACCAGAACTAAACCAGGACTAACAGAACTAAACCAGACAAACTTAGACTAAACCAGGACTAAACCAAACTAAACCAGCTCTAAATCAGAACTAAACCAGGACTAAACCAGGAAACTTAAACCAGAACTAAACCAGGACTAAAACCAGGATTAAACCAGGACTAAACCAGGACTAAACCAGGTCTAAACCAGGACTAAACCAGGTCTAAACCAGGACTTAAACCAGGACTAAACCAGGACTAAACCAGGTCTAAACCAGGACTAAACCAGAACTAAACCAACTAAATCAGAACTAAACCAGGACTAAACCAGGACTAAACAGACTAAACAGACTAGAACCAAACTAAAACAGGACTAAACCAGGACTAAAACAGGACTAAACCAGAACTAAACCAGAACTAAACCAGGTCTAAACCAGGACTAAACCAGAACTAAACCAGAACTAAACCAGGACTAAATCAGGACTAAACCAGGACTAAACCAGAAACTAAACCAGGACTAAACCAGAACTAAACCAGGACTAAACCAGGTCTAAACCAGGTCTAAACCAGGACTGAACCAGAACTAAACCAGGACTAAACCAGGTCTAAACCAGGACTAAACCAGAACTAAACCAGGACTAAACCAGGACTAAACCAGGACTAAACCAGGTCTAAACCAGGTCTGTGGTGTTTTACCTGAGTTTTCTTCTGTTCCGTCTGCCGGCTCCTGATTGGTCGACACTTCCACAGACGCCATCTCCGCCCCTTCACTCCTGAAACAGAACGAGGTCAGAGGTCAGAGGGTCAGAGGGTCAGAGGTCAGAGGGTCAAGAGGGTCAGAGGTCAGAGGTCAGAGGTCAGCCTTGATCTCATCGTCGTTTCAGTTCGGTGGTTCCTTGGTCTGAAGTAAAGTTTTTCAGAGAATCGAAGAACGAGAAAACGCCGGACTATTGCACCGCTACGAACGAACAAACAAACGAACGAATAAACAAACAAACAAACAAACGAACAAACGAACAAACGAACAAACAAACAACAAACGAATAAACAAACAAACAAACGAATAAACAAACAAACAAACGAACAAAACGAATAACAAACAAACAAACGAACAAACAAACAAACGAATAAACAAACAAACGAACGAACAAACGAATGAAACAAACAAACAAACAAACAAACAAACGAACGAATAAACAAACGAATAAACAAACGAACAAACAAACAAACGAATGAATAAACAAACAAACAAACGAATAAACAAACGAACAAACGAACGAACAAAACAAAACAAACGAAGAATAAACAAACAAACGAACGAATAAACAAACGAACAAACGAACGAAACAAACAAACAAACGAACGAATAAACAAACAAACAAACAAACGAACAAACGAACAAACAAACAAACGAACGAATGAATAAACGAACGAATAAACAAACAACAAACGAACAAACAAACGAACGAAAAACAAACGAACAAATGAACAAACAAACAAAACGAACGAACGAACAAACAAACGAACGAACGAATGAATAAACGAACAAATAAACAAACGAATAAACAAACTAACAAACGAACGAACAAACAACGAACGAACGAACAACGAATAAAACGAACAAATAAACAAACAAATAAACAAACAAACGAACAAACAACGAATGAATAACAAACTACAAACGAACAAACAACAAACAAACGAACGAACAAACGAACGAAACAAACAAACGAACAAATTAATAAACGAACGAATAAACAAACGAATAAACAAACGAACAAACAAACAAATGAACGAACGAACAAACGAATGAACAAAACGAACAAACGAACGAACGAATAAACGAACGAATAAACAAACGAATAAACAAACGAACGAACAAACAAACAAACAAACGAACGAACAAATGAACGAACGAACGAACAAACGAATAAACAAACGAACAAACGAACGAACAAACGAACGAACAAACGAGTGGAATAAGAAGACGAAACAGTGAGAGTGAGACAGAACATTTCAGAAGTAAGATTTTATTTTGTAGCACTAAGACTCTAAATGTTGTTTTGACTAAACCAGGACAAAACCAGGACTAAAACCAGACAAAACAAGACTAAACCAGGACTAAACCAGGACTAAAACAAGACTAAAACTAAAACAGGACTAAAAACAAGACTAAACCAGACTAAAACAAGACTAAAAACAAGACTAAACCAGGACTAAAACAAGACTAAACCAGGACTAAAACTGGACTAAACCAGGACTAAAAACTAAAAACCAAAACAGGACTAAAAAAGACTAAACCAGGACTAAAACTG
>NW_026571207.1:520537-522159 GCF_026225935.1 Boleophthalmus pectinirostris | reverse complement strand
TTTTTAATCGTGTTTAAACATTTTATCTTTTTGTTCACGAGTTTTTATAAAAGTCTTAAATTAATAATTGTGTCCACATGGTCCTCATCCATCCTCCGTTCAGTTTTTTTTTTTTTTGTCTTTTGTCTCGCGTTTCCTTTGTTTATCTTTTCTGTTTGTTAAAGTGACACGAGGAGACGAGCCGGGGGAAGTGCCCGCGGGAAGTCGGGCCCGCGGACGGGAAGCGACGCGCGCGCTTGCGGAATTAAAAACAGGAAATGCTGGAGAGCGTGCGGCGAGATTAGCCCAGATGCCCTGCCGCGCCAACAGCTCCGGGACGGACGGACGAAAGACGACGGAGACGGAGAGAAACACAACGCCACAAAAAAAAAAAAAAAAAAAAAAACTGACTCGAATCACTGCACTGAAACACGACAAAAAAGGGACAAAAAAAAGTCTTAAAGCTGCACTGCGGGACTTTCCTGGCCCCTCTCGTCTCCACGGTGATGTCACTGCTTTGCTCAAAATGTCCCACAGTGACGTTTTATCTGGACAAAAAAAAACGGCAGCAGGTCTGATCCCGTCGCCATGGAAACAGGAGTTTAATGCCACACTGTGGAACATTCTAGACAACGCAATGTGATCTCCATAAACCAGGACTAAACCAGGACTAAAACAGGTCTAAACCAGGACTAAACCAGGACTAAACCAGGACTAAACAGGACTAAACCAGGACTAAACCAGACTAAACTAAACTAGACTAAACAGAACTAAACCAGTACTAAACCAGTACTAAATCAGGACTGTGACAAAGACGGCCTTTGTCCCCCATTTTTCACCTTAGTTCAGTTACATCTATATATCAACTAAACAGTTAAATAAAAACTATCCCGGGTTTGTTTTATTTAGTCTTTGTTTAATTGATCACATTCACACAGTTACTTTAAATTCATTTTATTTGGTTATATCTAGTGATGTGACGTTCAGTGTCGAGTCTTCGAGGCGTGTGTCGAGTAGAGGAGGGGGCGTTTCCGCGAAGCGCTTATCGAGGCTTGATTCATTTAGGGGAGGAGCTGAAAGTGATGACGTCCGAAGCCTCGCTGCCCGGCTGCACCACGTGACTGATTCAGGAAGTGGTTCGGGTTTTGCCGCGAGTTTTGACAGCGACATAAACCGCTCAGTCTTCATTCAAAATGTGGGTGTTTGATGGAGAGTTGCGATCAGTGAGAGTTTGGAAGTTTGGAGACAGTTTAAAACTCACAAAAAACAACAATTCTTATTTCTTAGGTAACGACCTGTGGTGTCACCTGGATGACAGAGTCAGACAGACACAAACACAAATGTAATAGCAGACGCACATATTGAGGTGCAACGGTGCATGATGATGGAGCCAAATATTGGAGAGCTGGAGGACCCCCTTCAATACTGGAGAGACAGAAATATGTCTATCCCCATTTATATAAATTAGCAGTGGCATTCTTGTGTCCGCCTGCCTCATCTGTGCCCTGTGAGCCGGTGTTTTCAAAAGCAGGAGAAATATTGTCAAAAAAAAGAAATGGCCTGAGACCTGCCACAGTGGAGAAACTGTTGTTTTTAAATAAAAACCAATGATGTGTCCCCTGAACCATAATCACCCAACGTTA
>NW_026571207.1:510537-515537 GCF_026225935.1 Boleophthalmus pectinirostris | reverse complement strand
AGTAAAGTTTTTCAGAGAATCGAAGAACGAGAGAAAACGCCGGACTATTGCACCGCTACGAACGAACAAACAAACGAACGAATAAACAAACAAACAAACGAACGAATAAACAAACAAACGAACGAACAAAATGAACGAAAACAAACAAACAAACAAACAAACGAACAAACAACAAACGAAAAACGAACAAATGAACGAATAAACAAACAAACAAACGAATAACAAACGAACAAACGAACAAAAACAAAACTAAACGAATAAAACAAACAAACGAACGAAACAATAACAACGAATAAACAACGAAACAAAACGAACAAACGAACGAAACGAAACAAACAAACAAACAAACGAACAAACAAACGAAAACAAACGAACGAACAAACGAACGAATAAACAAACGAAAAAACAAACGAATAAACAAACGAACAAACGAACGAACAAACGAACAAACAAACGAACAACAAACGAATAAACGAAACAAACGAACGAACAAACAAACGAACAAACGAACGAAACGAATAAACGAAGTGGAATAAGAAGACGAAACAGTGAGAGTGAGACAGAACATTTCAGAAGTAAGATTTTATTTTGTAGCACTAAGACTCTAAATGTTGTTTTGAACCCAGACAGACAAAACCAGGACTAAACCAGGACTAAAACAAGACTAAACCAGGACTAAAACAAGACTAAACCAGGACTAAAACAAGACTAAACCAGGACTAAAACAAGACTAAACCAGGGCTAAAACAAGACTAAACCAGGACTAAAACTGGACTAAACCAGGACTAAAACTGAACCAAAACAGGACTAAAACCAGACTAAAGGACTAAAACAAGACTAAACCAGGACTAAAACAAGACTAAACCAGGACTAAAACAAGACTAAACCAGGACTAAAACAAGACTAAACCAGGACTAAAACAAGACTAAACCAGGGACTAAACCAACTGACTAAAACCAGGACTAAAACTGAACCAAAACAGGACTAAAACACGACTAAAACCAGGACTAAAACAAGACTAAAACCAGGACTAAAACAAGACTAAACCAGGACTAAAACTACGACTAAACCAGGACTAAAACTGGACTAAACCAGGACTAAAACTGGACTAAACCAGGACTAAAACTGGACTAAACCTGGACTAAACCAGGACTAAAACTGGACTAAACCAGGACTAAACCAGGACTAAAACAAAACAGACTAAAACTGGACCAAAACTGGACTAAAACTGGACCAAAACAGGACTAAACCATTACTAAACTAGGACTAAAACAGGACTAGGACAGGACTAGAGCTGGACTAAAACAGGGTTAAACCAGGACTAAAGCAGGACTAAAACTGGACTAAAACAAGACTAAACCTGGACAAAAACTGGACAAAAACTGGACTAAAACAGGTCTAAACTAGGACTAAACTAGGGACTGAAACAGTTTAAAGCCGTATTATGTAAACTTAAACATCTCCATGGCGACGGGCAGCTCCACCAGGCCGAGTTACAGGTTAGATCTGCGGAGAGGCGGCTTTAAGAATGTTTTTGCTTTAAGTGTCAGATGCCCTCCCGTCCCCCCGTCCCAGTCTCGTTCAGACTGACCTTCGTCTCCTCTTCATCTGAACCGCGAGCAAAAAGGAAACAGAGAGAAAGAAAGAAAAGAAAAGAAAGAAAGAAAAGATTTAAGGTTTTCAGGGTTTAAACGTGTTGAACTACAAACGGAAAGCAAAGCATCATGGTCTTTGTAGTTCTTTCAGTTTACATCGAAGCGCCCGGGTTTTCTTCGCAAATAAAAGAACTTCTCGCTCCGTTTTTTTTGTTTTTTTTTGTTCGTTATTTATTCTCGTTCAACTTTTAACTCAACAAACAAACACCGTGAACAAAAAAATTAAAATAAAATCGCACAATATCTTTAAATAAACACACAACACAAAACACTTTTTCTGCGTTTCTACGATTTCTCTCTCTCTGTTAAACAAAGTAAAACATCTGAAAGTGAAAAACTGTTTTGTTCTGACACGTTTTAATATTTGAACAGATAAAATAACAATAATTTTCGGACTTATTACCGTGAAAACAAACACAGTGACATTATCTTCAGCCCCAGTGACTCTTTATCTGTGTTATTTTGGAACTGGACTAAATCCAAACAAAGGAACGAACTGAATCTGTCAAAGTCAAAATGCTTCACAAGGATTTTTTTTTTTTTTTTTAAGAAAACTGGGTCTGCTTTGGTTGTTTTCTACGGCAGAGTGTAAGGGTCAGACAAAAAAAAAAAAAAAAAAAAAAAAAAGATGCTGGGGCTACGAGAATAAAGTCGCAACATTTTGACATTAAAGTTGTAATTTTACGAGAATAAAGTCACAATTTTACAAGAATAAAGTTATAATTTTACGAGAATAAAGTCGCAATTTTACGAGAATAAAGTCACAATTTTACGAGAATAAAGTCACAATTTTACGAGAATAAAGTCGCAATTTTACGAGAATAAAGTCGCAATTTTACGAGAATAAAGTCACAATTTTACGAGAATAAAGTCACAATTTTTACGAGAATAAAGTCGCAATTTTACGAGAATAAAGTCATAACATTTCGACATTAAAGTTGTAATTTTACGAGAATAAAGTCACAATTTTACAAGAATAAAGTTGTAATTTTACGAGAATAAAGTCACAACATTTCGACATTAAAGTTGTAATTTTACGAGAATAAAGTCACAGTTTTACAAGAATAAAGTTGTAATTTTACGAGAATAAAGTCACAATTTTACAAGAATAAAGTTATAATTTTACGAAAATAAAGTCGTTACATTTCGTCATTAAAGTTGTAATTTTACGAGAATAAAGTCGCAATTTTACGAGAATAAAGTCACAATTTTACGAGAATAAAGTCGTAACATTTCGACATTAAAATTGTAATTTTACGAGAATAAAGTCGCAATTTTACGAGAATAAAGTCACAATTTTACGAGAATAAAGTCGTAACATTTCGACATTAAAGTTGTAATTTTACGAGAATAAAGTCACAATTTTACGAGAATAAAGTCGTAACATTTTGACATTAAAGTTGTAATTTTACAAGAATAAAGTAGCAATTTTATGAGAATAAAGTCCCAGTTTTACGAGAATAAAGTCGAAGTCAAAATAAAGTTGTAATATTATGAGAATAAAGTTATAAATTTTTTAAAAGGTCCTCTAGTCAAAAGGTCCTCTAATCAGACGAACCTCTAGTCAGAAGGCCTCTAGTCAGAAGGTCCTCTAGTTCAGTCAGAAGGTCCTCTAGTCAAAAGGTCCTCTAGTCAAAAAGGTCCTCTAGTCAGAAGACCCTCTAGTCAGAAGGTCCTCTAGTCAAAAGGTCCTCTAATCAGACGAACCTCTAGTCAGAAGGTCCTCTAGTCAGAAGGTCCTCTAGTCAGAAGACCCTCTAGTCAGAAGACCCTCTAGTCAGAAGGTCCTCTAGTCAGAAGGCTCTCTAGTCAGAAGGTCCTCTAGTCAGAAGGTCCTCTAGTCAGAAAATCCATGTTCAGGTAGTGTTTTCAGTATACCACAGATCTTGTAGGGTATTTTCCAAATTTTCACCTCAAAATTCATAAAGACATAAATTTTTATACGAACTTCCAATTCCAAATGAAATTGTATTTCAAGTTTTAAATATTTTAAAAAGTAAATATTAAAAGTAATAAATATATTAAACCCTTAAAATACAGCAAAAATGTTTGAGGAAATAATGATTTGTGTGGAAATGTCTGTCTTAAGTGGAACAGGGTTAATAATTGTCTGATTTTCAGGCAAAAACTTGTAAAATGTTCAGTAATTCGAGCTCTACAACCTTCATTTAAATTTTATTTCAAATCTTTTTCTTTTAATAAAGCATTGGTGGGTTTGTAAACCAACAAATTAAGTAATTCTGGCCTTAGCTAATGCTGTTATGCTTGATTATGTGTTTTTCTGTCAATATCTCTAAAAATGTTGATGTTGCAGCCATTTTTAATTGGTAAACATCCAAAAGTTTATTAATTCTTCCCTGATCCAGGGATTATTCCCTGTTGTTTTCATCAAATAAATATTCAATTGTTCAAGAGAAATGTTGCTGACAAACCAATAGAAGAGGGAATGATTTTCTGACTAGTGGACCTTCTGATTAAAGGGCCTTCTGACTAGTGGACTTTCTGACTAGTGGACTTTCTGACTTGTGGGCTTTCTGACTAGTGGACTTTCTGACTTGTGGGCTTTCTGACTAGTGGACTTTCTGACTTGTGGGCTTTCTGACTAGTGGACTTTCTGACTTGTGGGCTTTCTGACTAGTGGACTTTCTGACTTGTGGACTTTCTGATGATAAGGGTGTAAACATTCTCGTAATATTACAGCTTTAATGTGGAAATGTTACGTCTTTATTCTCACATTCTCATTTCCTTGAGTGAGTTTGTCCAGAACTTGAGCCCAGAGAAAACAGACGAGTGACTCAGACACAGGAAGAGGACGCAGAGGTCAGAGGTCAAAGAGACTGTGGGAAACTGGAGCAGCAACACTTCTGTTTGAGAAACGAGAAAAGAGAAAAAGAAAAGAGAAAGAAAAGTGTGATTAAACACAGACTGGAGTCGAGCTGCTCTGTGAAAACAACGACACGAGGAGCTGCCCCGGGGCAACCTGACAGGAGCGAGGCTGCCGCTCTGCACCTGTCAGCTCTGCACCTGTCACTCACACTCCGGGTTCAGAGACAGGGCAGGTGAAGTGTCTGGCTCGAGGACACAGAGGCAGAGCTCACACAGTCTGTTCTGTTTTTAACCGCACCGACTTTGAGTCTGTTACATCAGAGACGATTAAACTGGACCAAGACCAAAGACCAAGACCAAGACCAAGACCAAGACCAAGACCAAGACCAAGACCAAGACCAAAGACCAAGACCAAGACCAAGACCAAAGACCAAAGACCAAGACCAAGACCAAGACCAAGACCAAGACCAAGACCAAGACCAAGACCAAGACCAAAGACCAAGAGACCAAGACCAAAGA
>NW_026571207.1:498037-505537 GCF_026225935.1 Boleophthalmus pectinirostris | reverse complement strand
ATTAACATTTTATTATATTATTAGGATTTTATTATTTTATTAGGATTTTATTATTTTATTAGGATTTTATTATATTATTAAGATTTTATTATATTATTAGGATTTTATTATTTTATTAAGATTTTATTATATTATTAGGATTTTATTATATTATTAGGATTTTATTATATTATTAGGATTTTATTATTTTATTAGGATTTTATTATATTATTAGGATTTTATTATATTATTAGGATTTTATTATATTATTAGGATTTTATTATATTATTAGGATTTTATTATTTTATTAGGATTTTATTAATTTATTAAGATTTTATTATATTATTAGGATTTTATTATTTTATTTATTATTAGGATTTTATTATTTTATTAGGATTTTATTATATTATTAGGATTTTATTATTTTATTATTGATTTTATTATTTATTTATTAGATTTTATTATTATTATTTATTAGGATTTTATTATTTATTATTATTATTTTATTAGATTTTATTATATTATTAGGATTTTATTATTTTATTAGGATTTTATTATTTATTAGGATTTTATTATTTTATTAGGATTTTATTATATTATTAGGATTTTATTATTTTATTAAGATTTTATTATATTATTAGGATTTTATTATTTTATTAGGATTTTATTATTTTATTAGGATTTTATATTATTATTAGGATGATATTACAGAGTGAAAAAATGTGTGCCGCTTCGTGAAAAACTGGTAAAATGATATAAACGAGGCCCCACATTTGGTCTGGTACGTTCACGTTTCATTTTATTACGTTCCCGCCGAGGAAATGGGACGTTCGAGCCGAGATTCGTCTCTGCTAAAGGCACAAGTGCAGTTTTTCCCGGCGGCGCCCCCCTGTGGAGCCTGATATTCCCAGCGGTTTCCATCTGAGTCCGGACCAGACGGAGAAGGAAGTTTGAACAGAAAGGTTGAGGTAAGATGAGGTGAGTAAAAGTGAGACAGACGGAGACTTGAACAGACGACGTCAGGACGAGCGCAGAGACAAACAGACCCGAAAAACTGAAGCACGTCCCAACACGAGTCCGAACCCAGACCAGGTCTAAACAAGGTCTAAACCAGGGCCTAAACCAGGTCTAAACCAGGACCTAACCAGGTCTAAACCAGGGTCTAAACCAGGTCTAAACCAGGTCTAAACAAGAAATAAACAAGGACTAAACCAGGGCCTAAACCAGATCTAAACCAGGTTTAAACAAGGACTGGACTAAACATGGACTAAACCAGTCCCAGTTTAAGCCAAAATTAAACCAGGACTAAACCTGGTCTAAGCAAGAACTAAACCCGGTCTGCGGAGTAAACCAGGACTAAACTGGGACCTAACTTGGTCTAAACAAGGACTAAACCAGGACTTAAGCAATAACTAAAACAATGACTGAGCAAGAACTAAACCAGGACTAAGAAAGGACTAAACCTGGCAACTAGTCTAACAAAGGACTAAACAAGGACTAAACCAGGACTACGCAGGGACTTAACCAGGATTTAAGCCAGAACTAACCCAATGAATCAACCTGGTCTAAGAAAGATCTAAACCAGGACTAGTCTTGGACTAAACCAGGACTAAACCAGGTCTAAACCAGGACTAAACCAGGTCTAAACCAGGACTAAACCAGGACTAGTCTTGGACTAAACCAGGACTAAACCAGGTCTAAACCAGGACTAAACCAGGTCTAAGGTCTCGTGAAGTTTCTTAAAATATGCAAAGGTCTGATTGTCTGGAATTTTGAGGTCGAGAGTGAAACTATAATTATCCAAAAACCAAAAGTCAAATTATACAAACTGAAAACGAGAGCGGAACAAACAACGAGAACTACAGAGTCCAACGGGAGGGCATCTGACACAAGGACTAAACCAGGACTAAACCAGGACTAAACCAGGACTAAACCAGGACTAAACCAGGTCTAAACCAGGACTAAACCAGGACTAAACCAGGTCTAAACCAGGACTAAACAGGTCTAAACCAGGACTAAACCAGGACTAAACCAGGTCTAAACCAGGTCTAAACCAGGACTAAACCAGGACTAAACCAGGTCTAAACCAGGACTAAATGAGGTCTAAACCAGAACTTAACCAGGACTAAATGAGGTCTAAACCAGAACTTAACAAGGACTAAACCAGGACTAAACAAACCCTAAACCCGGTCTATCAAGAACTAAACCAGGTCTGAGAAAGAACTAAACGTGGACAAAACCCAGTCTAAATTAGGTCTAAACCAGGACTAAACCAGGACTAAACCCGGTCCCTAACCCGGTCTGTGGGAGGGCATCTGACACAGGCTCTTGTCTCCTTAAAAGGTCTGAGTGGACGAGGTTTACACTNGTGAACAGAGCGTGAAAAAGACGGATCGATGCATCTCTACGGAAATCAGCTGGAAGGTTCCCCTGAATTTTGGAACAAACGCTGTCGTTTTCAAAATTTCTCGTGTTGCGCTGTTTGCAAATGATGTTCACGATAGGTGAGGAAATAATAAATATTTCTTACCAAATCCACAGTTAGAGATGCTGTAGGACACGAGGAACACGAAAAAATGATTTAAAATACATTACGATTTCATGGTAAAGTTCTGCGAGCAAATGACAATTATATTACTTATTATTATATTATTAAGATTTTATTTAATATATTATTAGGATTTTATTATTTTATAAGGATTTTTATTTATATTACTAGGATTTTATTATATTATTAGGATTATTATTTATTATATTATTATTTTATTAGGATTTATTATATATTTTATTTATTTTATATTTATATTTATAAGGATTTTATTTATTATTAGATTTTATTATTTTATTAGGATTATTAGGATTTTATTAGGATTTTATTATTTTATTAGAATTTTATTATATTATTATAGGATTTTATTATATTTATTAGATTTTATTATATTCAGGATTTTATTATATTATTAGAATTTTTATTATTTTATTAGATTATTATATTATTAAGATTTTATTATATTATTAGGATTTTATTATTTAATTAGGATTGTATTATATTATTAGGATTTTAATATAATATTAGGATTTTTATTAGGATTTTATTATATTATTTGGATTTTATTATTTTTATTAGATTTTATTATTTTATTATTAGGATTTTATTATTTTATTAGGATTTTATTATTTATTAGGATTTTATTATATTATTAGGATTTTATTATTTATTAGGATTTATTATATTATTAAGATTTTATTATATTATTAGGATTTTATTATTTTTTATTAAGATTTTATTATATTATTAGGATTTTATTATATTATGAGGATTTTATTATATTATGAGGATTTTATTATATTATGAGGATTTTATTATATTATTATTAGGATTTTATTATATTATTAGGATTTTATTATTTTATTAGGATTTTATTTATATTTATTAGATTATTAGATTTTATTATATTATTAGGATTTTAATATAATTATTAGGATTTTTATTAGGATTTTAGGATTTTATTATATTATTAGGATTTTATTATATTATTAGGATTTTATTATTTTATTATTTTATTAGGATTTTTATTATATTTATTATATTATTAGGATTTTATTATTTTATTAAGATTTTATTATATTATTATTTTATTAGGATTTTATTATTTTATTAGGATTTTATTATTTTATTAGGATTTTATTATATTATTAGGATGATATTACAGAGTGAAAAAATGTGTGCCGCTTCGTGAAAAACTGGTAAAATGATATAAACGAGGCCCCACATTTGGTCTGGTACGTTCACGTTTCATTTTATTACGTTCCCGCCGAGGAAATGGGACGTTCGAGCCGAGATTCGTCTCTGCTAAAGGCACAAGTGCAGTTTTTTCCCGGCGGCGCGCCCCCCTGTGGAGCCTGATATTCCCAGCGGTTTCCATCTGAGTCCGGACCAGACGGAGAAGGAAGTTTGAACAGAAAGGTTGAGGTAAGATGAGGTGAGTAAAAGTGAGACAGACGGAGACTTGAACAGACGACGTCAGGTCAGGACGAGCGCAGAGACAAACAGACCCGAAAAACTGAAGCACGGTCCCAACACGAGTCCGAACCCAGACCAGGTCTAAACAAGGTCTAAACCAGGTCCAGGTAAACCAGGAAGGTCTAAACCAGGTTAAACAAGGACTAAATCTTAGGAACTAAAACCTAAACAAGGTCTAAACAGGAGGAAGCTAAACCCGGTAGGACTAAACCAGAGGCTAAACCAGGTAAACAGGACTAAAAACCAGGAATCTAAACCAAGGATTTAAAAAAGGACTAAATTAGGACTAAACCAGGTCTAAACGAGGACTAAACCAGGAAACTTTAAACAAGGACCTAAACAGGACTAAACCAGGACTAAACCAGGTCTAAACCAGGACTAAAACCAGGACTAAACTAAAGGACTAAACAGGTCTAAGGTCTCGTGAAGTTTCTTAAAATATGCAAAGGTCTGATTGTCTGGAATTTTGAGGTCGAGAGTGAAACTATAATTATCCAAAAACCAAAAGTCAAATTATACAAACTGAAAACGAGAGCGGAACAAACAACGAGAACTACAGAGTCCAACGGGAGGGCATCTGACACAAGGACTAAACCAGGACTAAACCAGGACTAAACCAGGACTAAACCAGGACTAAACCAGGACTAAACCAGGTCTAAACCAGAACTTAACAAGGACTCTAAACCAGGACTAAACCAGGACTAAACCAGGTCTAAACCAGGTCTAAACCAGGACTAAACCAGGACTAAACCAGGACTAAACCAGGTCTAAACCAGGTCTAAACCAGGACTAAATCAGGTCTAAACCAGAACTTAACAAGGACTAAACCAGGACTAAACAAACCCTAAACCCGGTCTATCAAGAACTAAACCAGGTCTGAGAAAGAACTAAACGTGGACAAAACCCAGTCTAAATTAGGTCTAAACCAGGCTAAACCAGGACTAAACCAGGACTAAACCCGGTCCCTAACCCGGTCCCTAACCCGGTCTGTGGGAGGGCATCTGACACAGGCTCTTGTCTCCTTAAAAGGTCTGAGTGGACGAGGTTTACACTGGAGCTGCTCACTGAACTTTATCACAGACACACCAAGTACACCAAGTACACAAAGTACACAAAGTACAGGAAGTACACGAGAGGACAGAGCACAAGTCATAGTAGTAGTAGTAGAAGTACAAGTAGTTGTACAGATACGAGTTGTAGTAGTAGAGAGGGAGAGCAAGTACAAGTCATGGTTTTAGTAGTAGCAGCTGTAGTAAAATGCTTTGAAGTTGTGGTTAAAGTTGTAGTACTACTACTATAGTAGAAGTTGTGGTTGCAGTAATAGTAGTAATACTACTACTACTAGTAGTAGTAGTAGTAGTAGTAGTAGTAGTAGTAGTAGTAGTAGTAGTAGTAGTAGTAGTAGTAGTAGTAGTACATAGTAGTAGTAGTGGTAGTAGTAGTAGTAGTAGTAGTAGTAGTTGTACATATAGTAGTAGTAGTAGTAGTAGTAGACAGTAGTAGTAGTAGTAGTAGTAGTAGTAGTAGTAGTACATATAGTAGTAGTAGTAGTAGTAGTAGTAGTAGTAGTAGTAGTAGTAGTAGTAGTAGTAGTAGTAGTAGTAGTAGTAGTAGTAGTACATGTAGTAGTAGTAGTAGTAGTAGTAGTAGTAGTAGTAGTAGTAGTAGTAGTAGTAGTAGTAGTAGTAGTAGTAGTAGTAGTAGTAGTAGTAGTAGTAGTAGTAGTACATAGTAGTAGTAGTAGTAGTAGTAGCAGTAGTAGTAGTAGTAGTAGTAGTAGTAGTAGTAGTAGTAGTAGTAGTAGTAGTAGTACATAGTAGTAGTAGTCAGTAGTAGTAGTAGTAGTAGTAGTAGTAGTAGTAGTAGTAGTAGTAGTAGTAGTAGTAGTAGTAGTAGTAGTAGTAGTAGTAGTAGTAGTAGTAGTAGTAGTAGTAGTAGTAGTAGTAGTAGTAGTAGTAGTAGTAGTACACAGTAGTAGTAGTAGTAGTAGTAGTAGTAGTAGTAGTAGTAGTAGTAGTAGTAGTAGTAGTACACAGTAGTAGTAGTAGTAGTAGTAGTAGTAGTAGTAGTAGTAGTAGTAGTAGTAGTAGTGTAGTAGTAGTAGTCAGTAGTAGTAGTAGTAGTAGTAGTAGTAGTAGTACACAGTAGTAGTAGTAGTAGTAGTAGTAGTAGTATAGTAGTAGTAGTAGTACACAGTAGTAGTAGTAGTAGTAGTAGTAGTAGTAGTAGTAGTAGTAGTAGTAGTAGTAGTAGTACCAGTAGTAGTAGTAGTAGTAGTAGTAGTAGTAGTAGTAGTAGTAGTACACAGTAGTAGTAGTAGTAGTAGTAGTAGTAGTAGTAGTAGTAGTAGTAGTAGTAGTAGTAGTAGTAGTAGTAGTAGTAGTAGTAGTAGTAGTAGTAGTACACAGTAGTAGTAGTAGTAGTAGTAGTAGTAGTAGTAGTAGTAGTAGTACACAGTAGTAGTAGTAGTAGTAGTAGTAGTAGTAGTACACAGTAGTAGTAGTAGTAGTAGTAGTAGTAGTAGTAGTAGTAGTACACAGTAGTAGTAGTAGTAGTAGTAGTAGTAGTAGTAGTAGTAGTAGTAGTAGTAGTAGTAGTAGTAGTAGTAGTAGTAGTAGTAGTAGTAGTAGTACACAGTACACAGTAGTAGTAGTAGTAGTAGTAGTAGTAGTAGTAGTAGTAGTAGTAGTAGTAGTAGTAGTAGTAGTAGTAGTAGTAGTAGTAGTAGTAGTAGTAGTAGTACACAGTAGTAGTAGTAGTAGTAGTAGTAGTAGTAGTAGTAGTAGTGTTAAATACTTGTAGGGACTTGAGGTAAACAGACGAGTGACTTTCACACGTTTCTTCTTTTCGTTCTTCAGACGAGTTTAAACACGTTTAACGAGATTCACACTTTTATTTCTTTTATCACTGTTACAGTTACTGCAAAACAAAAACATCTCCATGGAGACGAGCAGGAAAGTGACACAGAGCAGCTTTAAAGACCACACTGTCCCACAGAGGGATCGTATCGATATATCGAAAAACACGCCGTGATGTCGATATATCGATCCTGACCCTGTGGACCCGAGGCTCAGAAGAAACTCAAACTCCAGCACCGGTTCACTTTGGACCCGTCTGAGTCTGAGTCCAGGTCCTGACCCGTCTGAGTCTGAGTCCTGAGTCCAGGTCCTGACCCGTCTGAGTCTGAGTCTGGTCCTGGTCCTGACCCGTCTGAGTCCAGTCCTGAGTCTGTCCATCTGAGTCCAGTCCAGGTCCAGTCTGAGTCTGGTCCGTCTGAGTCTGTCCAGTCTGAGTCTGAGTCCATGGTCTGAGTCTGAGTCCAGGTCCAGTCTGAGTCTGAGTCCGAGTCCTGGTCTGTCTGAGTCTCAGTCCAGGTCCGTCTGAGTCTGAGTCTGGGTCCATCTGAGTCTGAGTCCGTCTGAGTCCAGGTCCGTCTGAGTCTGAGTCTGAGTCCATCTGAGTCTGAGTCCTGGGTCTGGTCCGAGTCCTGAGTCCGA
>NW_026571207.1:483037-493037 GCF_026225935.1 Boleophthalmus pectinirostris | reverse complement strand
AACCAAGACTAAACCAGACTAAACCAAGACTAAACCAGGACTAAACCAGGACTAAAAAAACAGGACTAAACCAGAATTTAATCAAAAGTTAACCAGAATTAAACCAAGACTAAACCAGGTCTAAACCAGGACTAAACCAGGACTAAACCAGGTCTAAACAGACTAAACCAAGACTAAACCAAAAACAAAAACAAACCAAAACCAGGACTAAACCAGGATCCGGGTGATTCTAGTGCAGGTTTGCGGAGTTTAAAAACACAGTGGAGCACTTCCTGTATCACCGCGTGACATCACAAAGTGGAAGAGAGCGTTTTTAGAGTTTGACAGAAGAACTTTGCGTTAAAATGTGAGAATAAACGAGGAAACGACAGAATCATAAACAAATAAAATAAAAAAAAATGTAAAAGTAGAAAAATAAACTCACTTTTTGGTTTTGAAGCAGTTGGACATTTTTTTTCTTTCTTTTTTTTTTTTTTTTTCGATTCAGCGACGAGAAAATCCTCAAGAAAAATGTGTCAAATATTTTCCCTTTTTTGGAAAAGTTTGTATCTCCCAAAAGCAAAACGTCCGGACGCAGTTTGAGCCATGTGGAAAAGAGAGAGGGAAGATTCACTTTAAGAGACGGAGAGAGAGAACGGAGAGAGAACGGAGAGAGAGAGAGAGAGAGAGGAGGAGGAGAAAAGCAGAGAGGGAGGAGAGAAACATCCAGCCAAAACAATACAGGGAGAGAAAGAGAGAGAGAGAGAGAGGAAGGAAGGAGAGATGAGGACAGAGGAAGAGAGAAGAAAGGAGGAAGGAAGAGAGAGAGAGGAAGAGAAGAGAGAGGAGAGAGAGAGAGAGAGAGAGGGGGAGGAGAGAGAGGAAGGAGACAGAAAGAGGGAGGAGGAGAGAGGAGAAAGGAAAGAGAGAGGAGAGGAAGGAGATAGGGAGAAGGAAAGAGGGAGGAGGAGAAACAGCAGTGAGGGAGAGAGAGAGCGAGAGGGAGGAGGAAAGAAGAAAGAGGGGGAAAGAGAGAGGGAGGAGAAGAGAGAGGTGAAGAGGTGGAAAGAGGAGAGAAAGAAGGAGGCAGTAGAGAGGGAGAAGAAGAGAGAGAGGAAGGAGAGATGAGGAGGAGAGAGAGGGAGGGAGGAGAGAAGGAGAGAGGGAGGAGGAGCAAAGCAGAGAGGGAGGAGAGAAAGAGGAGTGAGGAAGGAGAGAGGAGGAAAAAGGAGAGACAGAGGAGAGAGAAGGAGGAGGAAACAGAGAGGGAGGGAGGGAGAAAAGCAGAGAGAGAGAGAGAGAGAGAGAGAGAGAGAGGAGGAGGAAAGAGGGAGGAGAGAAACATCCAGCCAAAACAATACAGAGAGAGAGAGAGAAGGAAGGAGATGAGGACAGAGGATGAGAGAAGAAAGGAGGAAGGAAGAGAGGAGAGAGAGAGAGGGAGAAGGAGAGAGGAAAGAGGGACAAAGAGAGAGGGAGGAGAGAAGGAGAGAGAGGGAGGAGAGAGGGAGGAGAGAGAGAGGAGAGAGAGAGAGGAGGAGAAAAGCAGAGAGGAAGGAGAGAAACATCGAGCCAAAACAATACGGAGAGAGAGAGAGAGAGAGAGGAAGGAGAGATGAGGACAGAGGGAAGAGAGAGGAGAGAGGGAGAGGGAGGAGGAGCAAAGCAGAGAGGGAGGAAAGAAAGAGGAGTGAGGAAGGAGAGAGGAGGAAAAAAGGAGGAGAGAGAGAGGAGGAGAGAAGGAGGAGAAAAAAGAAGGGGGGAGGAGAGAGGGAGGAGACAGAGAGAGAGAGAGAGAGAGAGAGGAGGAAAGAGGGAGGAGAGAAACATCCGGCTAAAACAACAGAGAGAGAGAGAGAGAGAGAGAAGGAGAGATGAGGACAGAGGGAAGAGAGAAGAAAGGACGAAGGAAGAGAGGGAGGAGGAGTGAGGGAGGAGAGAGGAGGAAAGAAGGAGGGGAGAAGGACAGAAAGAAGAAGGGAGGAGAGAGAGTGGATGAAAGAGGGAGGAGACAGAGAGGAAAGTAGGGGAAAGAGAGAGGGAGGATGGAAAGAGGAGAGAAAGAAGAGGCAGTAGAGAGGGAGAAGAAGAGAGAGAAGAGGGAGGAGAGGAGAAGAGAGGAGTGAGGGGAGGAGAGAAGGAGGAGAGAGAGAGGGGCGAGGGGAAGGAGAGAAGGAGGAGAAGAAAGAAGGAGGGGGAGAGAGGGAGGAGAGCAGAGAGAGAGAGGAGGAGAGGAGGGAGGAGGACCGAGGGAAGAGAGAAGAAAGGAGGAAGGAAGAGAGAAGAGAGAGAGAGAGGGAGGGAGGAGGAGAGAGGAAAGAAGGAGAAGAGACTAAGGAGGAGAGGAGAAGAGAGGACAGAAGTAGGAGAGAAGGAGAGAGGGAGTAGAGGAAGAGGAGAGAGGAGCAAAAGTGCTTCTGGTTTAGTCCTGGTTTAGTCCTGGTTTAGTTTCTCTTCTCTGTGAGTCTAAATCACAGGTGTCAAACATGCGGCCCGGGGGCCAGATCCGGCCCTCCAACACCTTTAATCTGGCCCTCGGCTGATTTTCTACTCAAATATTTGAATGATATTTTCTATTAAAATCTTGTTAATTTTCTGTGGTGTTTATCACAGCAGCGTCTCCAGCGTCTCTGTACGTGGCCCCTCCCACCAGAGCAGAGTCTCTGTACGTGGCCCCTCCCACAAGCAGCCAAATGAAGACTTGTCTCTTTCCAAACGCTCTTAAAGGACGATCGTTTTGACTGTTGACCGTGACACCCTCATCAGAAAATGTCCAACATGAGAAAAGTGGAGCCGAGTGCAGGATTTTACAACAAAAATCGACTTATTCCTGTTTACAGACAAGTTCATGTTAAAACTTTGTGTTGAAATTGTATTTTTCTTAAAGTTTCAGGTTGTTCATAATATTATAATATTATAATAAGAAAGAGTTCATAAGTTAAAAAAGATTTCTGTAATAGATTTGTGTTTCTCTGCACAAATGTTTGAACTTATTGTTGTTTGATTCGGCCCCTGGACCAAAATGAGTTTGACTCTCCTGTCCTACATAAATAAAATCAGTCAAAATGTGTATAATTATTTTATATAAAAGATCATTTTCCATGTCTTGCTCAAGGACACAACAGCAGCAGTGTTAAAGGACTGAGTGGGAATCGACCCTCCACCTCTGTGTGTGTGTGTGTGTGTGTGTGTGTGTGTGTGTGTGATACAGTCAAACATGATTAAGAGTCACGAGCCAATCACACGCCTCGTTACTGTGAGGCTGAGGGGAAAACCAGACTCAAAATAAACTACAAAAACAAAAAAATACAAATAAAAAAACAAAACTATAAATAAAAAACTAAATAAAAAAAACTACAAATAAAAAAAACAAAACTATATATCTATCTATCTATCTATCTATCTATATATATATATATATAATATATATATATAATATATATATATATATATATATATATATATATATGAATTTAAAAAACTGCAATTAAAAGACTACAAATAATTAACTATTAAAAAATCTACTAATAAAAAATCTACAAATAAAATAAATCTACAAATAAAAAACTACAAATAAAAATCTACAAAAATAAACTAAAATAAAAAAACTACAAATAAAAAAACTACAAATAAAAAACTACAAAATAAAAAATACTAAAAATCTACAAATAATAAACTACAAATAAAAAAACTACAAATAAAAAATCTACAAATAATAAACTACAAATAAAAAAAAACTACAAATAAAAAATCTACAAATAATAAACTACAAATAAAAAACAACAAATAATAAACTACAAATAAAAAACTAAAAAACTACAAATAAAAAAACTACAAATAAAAACTAAAAAATCTACAAATAATAAACTACAAAAAAAAAAACTACAATAAAAAACTACAAACAAAAAATCTAAAATAATAAACTACAATAAAAAATCTACAAAATAAACTACTACAAATAAAAAACTACTACAAATAAAAAACTACAAATAAAAAAATCTACAAATAATAAACTACAAATAAAAAAACTAAAATAAAAAATAAAATAAAAATCTACAAATAAAAACTACAAATTAAAAAAAACTACAAATAAAAAAATCTACAAATAATAAACAACAAATAAAAATCTACAAATAATAAACTACAAAAAAAAAACTACAAATAAAAACTACAAATAAAAAAACAAAATAAAAATTAAAATACAAAATACAAATAAACTAAAACTACAAATAAAAAAATACAAATAAAAAATAAAATAAACTACAAATAAAAAACTACAAATAAAAAATCTACAAATAATAAACTACAAATAAAAAACTACAAATAAAAAAAATCTACAAATAATAAACTACAATAAAAAACTACAAATAAAAAATCTACAAATAATAAACTACAAATAAAAAACTACAAATAAAAAACTACAAATAAAAAATTACAAATAATAACTACAAATAAAAAAACTACAAATAAAAAACTACAAATAAAAAACTACAAATAAAAAATCTACAAATAATAAACTACAAATAAAAAAAACTACAAATAACTATTGTCTCTTTTTCTTCTCTCTCTCTTTCCTCTCCCTCCCTCTTCTTTCTCTCTCTCTCTCCAGTTCACTTTGTGTTTGTCTTTCGTTCCTCTCATTCTTGTGTCTTTTTCTCTTTTTCTCTTTTTCTCTCCATCTTTTCATGCCTCATGTCTCTCTCTCTCCTTCTACTCCTCCTTCCCCCTCACTCCTCTTTCTTTCTTTCTTTCTTTTGTTCTACCACCCCTCTTCTCTCTCTCTCTTCCTTTCTCTCTTTCCCTGCATCCCCTCTTCTTTCTCTCTTTCTCTCTTTCCTTGCCTCCCCTCTTCCTTCTCTCTCTATTAGAAATAGAGAGAGAAGGAAGAGGGGAGGCAATTTCTCATTTCTTTCTCTTCTCTCTCCCCCTTTCTTTCTCTCTCTCTCTTCCTCTCCCTCCCCTCTTCTTTCTCTCGCTTTTTCTCTTCTCTCTCTCTTTTTCTTCTCTCTCTCTCTCTCTTTCCTCTCCCTCCCCTCTTCTTTCTCTGTCTTCTCTCTCTTCCTTTCCTCTTTCCCTCCTTCCCCTCTTCTTTCTCTCTCTNCTTCTTTCTTTCTCTCTCTCCAGTTCACTTTGCGTTTGTCTTTCGTTCCTCTCATTCTTGTGTCTATCTCTCTTTCTCTCTCTTTCTTTCTACACCCCTTCTCTTCTCTCCCTCTCACCCTCCTCTTTTCTTTCTTTCTTTCTCTCCACACTCTCTTTCTTTCTTTCTCTCCTTCCTCTCTTTCTTTCTCTCTCTCTCTCGACCACAGTTCATAGTTTTCTGCCGAGTCGTCGTCGTCGTTCACATCTGGAAACCATCACCTCTCTCTCTCTCTCTCTCTCTCTCTCTCTCTCTCTCCATCCCTCCGCTCTCACCGCTCGCTCCCTCGCTCCTCTCGTCTTTCTAATGTAAATAATGTGTAATCACAAACAGTCCTTCCCTCGTTCCCCCTCTCCTCTCTCTCTCTCTCTAAACTCTCTCTCTCTTTGTCCTTAATGTGAATAATGAGTCATCACTCCTTTTTTCATTCTCTCTCTCCTCTCTCCTCCCTCACTCCCTTCTTCCTACCTCCTCTTTCTCTTCTACCCTCCTTTCTCTCTATCCCTTTTTCTCTCACTTCCTTTCTCCTTCACTCTCTCTCTCGCTCCCTTACTCCCTCTTTCCTTCACTCTCTCCTCTTTCACATTCTCTCTCTCCTCTTCTTTCTCTCTCCTCTTTCACATTCTCTCTTTCTCTCTCTCTCGCTCTCTCCTCTTTCTTTCTCTCCTCTTTCACATTCTCTCTCTCGCTCTCTCCTTTCTCTCTCTCTCTCTCTCTCTCTCTCCTCTTTCTCACTCTCTCTCGCTCTCTCCTCTTTCTCCCTCTCTAAACTCTTTCTCTCCTTCTCTCTCTCTTTCTCACCTTACTCCCTCTCTCCTTCACTTTCTCCTCTTTCTCCCTCTCTCTTCTCTTTCACATTCTCTCTTTCACTCTCTGTCCTCCTTCTCCCTCTCTATTCTCACACTCTCTCTCTCCTTCTCTCTCTCTCTCCTCTTTCACATTCTCTCTTTCACTCTCTCTCTCCTATCTCTCTTTCCTCCTTCTCTTCTTTCCCCCCCTCTCTTTCACTCTCTCTCCTCCTTCTCCCTCTCGAATCTCACACTCTCTCTCTTTCACTCTCTCTCTCTCCTCTTTCATGTTCTCTCTTTCTCTTTCTCTCCTCTTTCACATTCTCTCTTACACTCTCTCTCTCCTCTTTCTCCCTCTCTCCTCTTTCACAATTTCTCTTTCACTCTCTCTTTCCTCCTTCTCTCTCTCTTCACTCACACTCTCTCTCTTCCTCTCTCTCTCTCTCTCTCTCTCTCCATCTCTCTCTCTTTCTCTCTCCTCTTTCTCTCTCTCAACTCTCTTTCTCTCCTTCCTCTCTCCTCTCTTCTTTCTCTTCCCTCTCTCCTCTCTTCTTTCTCTTCCCTCTCTCGTCTTTCTCTTCCCTCTCTCCTCTTTCTCTTCCCTCTCTCCTCTCGTCTTTCTCTTCCCTCTCTCCTCTCTCTCTCTTTCTCTCTCCTCTCTTCTTTCTCTTCCCTCTCTCCTCTCGTCTTTCTCTTCCCTCTCTCCTCTCGTCTTTCTCTTCCCTCTCTCCTCTCTTCTTCTCTTTCTCTTCCCTCTCTCCTCTCGTCTTTCTCTTCCCTCTCTCCTCTCGTCTTTCTCTTCCCTCTCTCCTCTCTTCTTTCTCTTCCCTCTCTCTCTTCTCTCCTCTCTCCTCTCTCCTCTCGTCTTTCTCTTCCCTCTCTCTCTCTCTTTCTTCTCTCTCTCTCTCTCTTCCTCTCTCTCCTCTCTTTTCTCTTCTCTCTCTTCTCTCTCTCTCTCTCTCGTCTTTCTCTTCCCTCTCTCTCTCTCTTTCTCTCTCTCTTTCTCTCTCTCCTCTCCCTCTCTCTCTCGTCTTTCTCTTCCCTCTCTCCTCTCGTCTTTCTCTTCCCTCTCTCCTCTCGTCTTTCTCTCCTCTCTCTTCCTCTTCTCTTCCCTCTCTCTCTCGTCTTTCTCTTCCCTCTTCTCTTCTCGCTTCCTCTTCCCTCTCCCTCTCGTCTTTCTCTTCTCTTCTCTCGTCTCTCTTCTCTCTCCTCTCTCCTCTCTCCCTCTCTCCTCTCGTCTTTCTCTTCCCTCTCTCCTCTCGTCTTTCTCTTCCCTCTCTCCTCTCTTCTTTCTAATATAAACAGTGTAATCACACATTTTTCTTTCCTTCGTTCAGTGGCAGAAACTTTCTCTTCTTTCTAATATAAATAAAGTCTTTCCTTCTCTTTCTCTCTCCTCTCTTTCTCTCTCTGCGGTCACTCCCTCCCTCTTTCTTTCTCTCTCTTTCTCTCTTTCTTTCTAATATAAATAGTGTAATCACAAATGTTCTTTCGCTCGGTCAGAGGCAGAAACTCTCTCCTCCCACTGCTCCCTCTCTTTTTCTCTCTCTCTCTCTCCTGCTGCTCTTCCCTCTCTCTCTTTCACTCTTGCTCCGCTTTCTCCCTCTCTCTTTCTCTCTCTCTCTTTCTCTCTCTCATTTCTGGGTCAAAAACACTAAAAACATTAAAAACACTTTGAGTTTGGTCAGTTTCAGTTTCGGAGGGAAACTCTTTACCTCCGTCTCTCTCTCTTTAAACTCCTCCGTCTCTCTCTCCACTCCTCCGTCTCTCTCTCCACTCCTCCGTCTCTCTCTCTCTTTAAACTCCTCCGTCTCTCTCTCTCTCCACTCCTCTGTCTCTCTCTCTCTTTCTACTCCTTCTCTCTCTCTCTCCATTCCTCCATCTTTCTCGTCTCTCTCTCCACTCCTCTGTCTGTCTCTCTCTCCACTCCTCTCTCTCTCTCCACTCCTCTGTCTCTCTCTCCACTCCTCTGTCTCTCTCCACTCCTCTGTCTCTCTCCACTCCTCTGTCTCTCTCTCCACTCCTCTGTCTCTCTCTCTCTTCCTCTCTCTCTTCTCTCTCCACTCCTCTGTCTCTCTCTCCACTCCTCCTGTTCTCTCTCCTCCACTCCTCCTCTCTCTCTCCACTCCTCTGTCTCACTCCTCTGTCTCTCTCTCCACTCCTCCGTCTCTCTCTCTCCACTCCTGTCTCTCTCTCCACTCCTCTGTCTCTCTCTCCACTCCTCCTGTCTCTCTCTCCACTCCTCCTGTCTCTCTCTCCACTCCTCCTGTCTCTCTCTCCACTCCTCCTGTCTCTCTCTCCACTCCTCCTGTCTCTCTCTCCACTCCTCCTGTCTCTCTCTCCACTCCTCCTGTCTCTCTCTCCACTCCTCCGTCAGTCTCTCTCTCCACTCTCTCTCTCCTCTCCTCTCTCTCCACTCCTCCGTCTCTCTCTCCACTCCTCCGTCAGTCTCTCTCTCCACTCCTCCGTCTCTCTCTCCACTCCTCCGTCAGTCTCTCTCTCTCTCTCCACTCCTCCTGTCTCTCTCTCCACTCCTCCGTCTCTCTCTCCACTCCTCCGTCAGTCTCTCTCTCTCTCTCTCCGTCTGTCTGACTTGTGTCTGTTTTAAACAAACTCATTAGTTCATCGTTTGTTTGTTCAAAAACTGAATCATCAGGTTTTGTGTTTTTGTGTTTTGTACAAATGTTTTTTTTAATTACAGATCAGTTGTGTGAGAGTTTGTGTTGATGTTCCTCTGTGATGAAGAAGAACAGTGTGATGAAGAAGAACAGTGTGATGAAGAAGAACAGTGTGATGAAGAAGAACAGTGTGATGAAGAAGATGAAGAAGAACAGTGTGATGAAGATGAAGAAGAACAGTGTGATGAAGAGTCCTCTGTGGCTGAAATAATGAGCTGTGACCTGAGGTGGTTGTCATGTGACCTGAGGTGGTTGTCATGTGACCTGAGGTGGTTCTCATGACTGAGGGAAGTTCCAGTCTCCAGCGACACAAACTGTGTTTGTTTGTTTGTTCAATTCTGCAGGACTCAGAGCGACTCACACTGAGACTTTAGAACCGTGTGTGTGGTTCAGTGTCCAGTGTCCAGTGTCCAGTGTCCAGTGTCCAGTGTCCAGTGTCAGTGTCCAGTGTCAGTGTCCAGTGTCCAGTGTCCAGTGTTCAGTGTCCAGTGTCCAGTGTTCAGTGTTCAGTGTTCAGTGTCCAGTGTCCAGTGTCCAGTGTCCAGTGTGTCCAGTGTCAGTGTCAGTGTCCAGTGTCAGTGTCCAGTGTCCAGTGTCCAGTGTTCAGTGTCAGTGTCAGTGTTCAGTGTCAGTGTTCCAGTGTCCAGTGTCCAGTGTTCCAGTGTCCAGTGTTCCAGTGTCCAGTGTCCCAGTGTCCAGTGTTCAGTTTCAGTGTCCAGTGTTCAGTGTCCAGTGTTCAGTGTCCAGTGTCCAGTGTCCAGTGTCCAGTGTCCAGTGTTCAGTGTCCAGTGTCCAGTGTTTCAGTGTCAGTGTCCAGTGTCCAGTGTCAGTGTCCAGTGTTCAGTGTCCAGTGTCCAGTGTCCAGTGTTCAGTGTCCAGTGTCCAGTGTCCAGTGTCCAGTGTCCAGTGTTCAGTGTCCAGTGTCCAGTGTTCCAGTGTTCAGTGTCCAGTGTTCCAGTGTCCAGTGTCCAGTGTCCAGTGTTCAGTGTCCAGTGTTCAGTGTTCCAGTGTCAGTGTCCAGTGTCCAGTCCAGTGTTCAGTGTTCAGTGTCAGTGTCCAGTGTTCCAGTGTTCAGTGTTCAGTGTCCAGTGTCCAGTGTTCAGTGTCCAGTGTCAGTGTTCAGTGTTCAGTGTCCAGTGTTCAGTGTCCAGTGTTCAGTGTTCAGTGTCAGTGTCAGTGTTCAGTGTTCAATGTCCAGTGTCCAGTGTTCAGTGTCCAGTGTCCAGTGTTCAGTGTTCAGTGTTCCAGTGTCCAGTGTTCAGTGTTCAGTGTCCAGTGTCCAGTGTCCAGTGTCCAGTGTCCAGTGTCCAGTGTTCAATGTCCAGTGTCCAGTGTCCAGTGTTCAGTGTTCAGTGTCCAGTGTCCAGTGTCAGTGTCCAGTGTCCAGTGTCCAGTGTCCAGTTCAATGTCCAGTG
>NW_026571207.1:467537-482537 GCF_026225935.1 Boleophthalmus pectinirostris | reverse complement strand
TAAAGCAGCACTGTGGAACTTTTCTGTGGAGGCATTTTTAGTCTCTGTCATCTGATTTTTTACGAGCATTTCTGCTTCTATTTTTTCTGGAATTCTGTTGCACATAACCTGTAAGAAGTGCAGCCATTTAATTGTTACGTCTCTTTATAAATGATTCATTTTATTGTGAGTAATGTTTGTCCGTTTATTCATTTAGACACAAGATGCAAACTAAAGACACAAAGTGCAATGTGTCTTCAGTGACATTTTCAATGAAGATTCACTGTTCAGTTCATATTATTGCTCAGGCGACTCACATTTGATTCATGTTTGATGCGACCACAGAAACTTAACTGGCCTTTGCTGCCCCCATGTCAAAAAATCCTCCCTCCGCCCCTGTGTTTCACGTTTCAGTTTTCTCAAAGCTCTTTACAATGTGTTCTTCACTCACTCCACACTAATAATGTGGACGAACCCGCTGACCAAAGAAAACATTTGTCCAAAGCTGATCCGTCCCTAAATGGAGCCGATAATAAAACATGAGTCATGAGGCTTTATCTGCCTCTGGAGGATCACAGTCCAACATCTTTACTGCTCACAGCCGTAAAACCAGCAGAGTTTATAGAGTTCCTCAGGTTTATCAGAGATCTCAGGAGAGACTTTACACTCAAACCTTTTCCACGTGACTGAAAAACGTTCAGTGTAACAAGTGACTCTTTCTCAGTCGACGCCTGAAAATACGACTCAAGAACCACTTCAAGTGAACAGTGAGACGCTCAAACCACTATTACATAAAGAATGTGTTCATGTCCTGGAGCAGGAGGCCGGTCTCTGAGGTCCACACTCTGAGGAGCTCAGGGACCGGCCTCCTGCTGGTGCCCAGAGTCACGACTAAACACGAGGAGTCAGAGTTTAGATTCATGCAGCAAAAACCTGGAACAGTCTGAACATGTGAGACAGACTCCACTTTGACTCTGTTTAAATCCAGACTCAAAACGGTTCTGTTCAGCTGCGTCTGTATTTCTGATTCTGTAAAACACTTTGAATGACTCTGTGTACGAATTGTGTTTTACAAATCAACTGGACAAAGACGCTCAAGTCACTGTGACACAAGAGAAGGAAATATAAGTCATGATTACCTCAGACAAACAGTGGCCCACAACCTCCTGAGTCACTCTGTTCCTCCTCTGTTGCTCCTCTGTTCCTCCTCTGTTGCTCCTCTGTTGCTCCTCTGTTGCTCCTCTGTTGCTCCTCTGTTCTCCTCTGTTGCTCTCTGTTCCTCCTCTGTTCCTCCTCTGTTCCTCCTCTGTCTGTTGCTCCTCTGTTGCTCCTCTGTTGCTCCTCTGTTGCTCCTCTGTTCCTCCTCTGTTGCTCCTCTGTTGCTCCTCTGTTGCTCCTCTGTTGCTCCTCTGTTGCTCCTCTGTTCCTCCTCTGTTCCTCCTCTGTTCCTCCTCTGTTGCTCCTCTGTTGCTCCTCTGTTGCTCCTCTGTTGCTCCTCTGTTGCTCCTCTGTTCCTCCTCTGTTGCTCCTCTGTTCCTCCTCTGTTCCTCCTCTGTTGCTCCTCTGTTGCTCCTCTGTTCCTCCTCTGTTCCTCCTCTGTTGCTCCTCTGTTGCTCCTCTGTTGCTCCTCTGTTGCTCCTCTGTTCCTCCTCTGTTCCTCCTCTGTTCCTCCTCTGTTGCTCCTCTGTTGCTCCTCTGTTGCTCCTCTGTTGCTCCTCTGTTGCTCCTCTGTTGCTCCTCTGTTGCTCCTCTGTTGCTCCTCTGTTGCTCCTCTGTTGCTCCTCTGTTGCTCCTCTGGTGTGTGTTGGTGTTTCTCTCTACAGAAGTGCAGGAGCGTCTCGCCCAGGCTCAAAGTGCAGCTCTGTGTCACATGACTTTAATATAAATGAATGAGTGACTAGATCAGTTTATCTGAAGTGAGAAAGAAAAGGAGGAGAAGGGAGGGGGTGAAATGGGTGCAATGGGATTCACCCTAAAAGTGGGATCGCCTCTCCACAGATCTTTGTGGCATAGCGTGATAGATAAGAGATAGGTCATTTTAATGCTTCACTGTGGGACATTCTAGGCAAAGCAATGGCCTCTCCATAGAGACAAGCAGGTAGCAGGCCGCGTGTGGCAAACACACTACAACACTACAACGAGGCAAGATGGCTGCCACAAGGCTGCACAGGTTGGCAGGTCCTGTACAAGCCCTAATACAAACTTTTGGAGCCATCACAAAACCTTTTTCTTTCCTACCACCTCAAACAAAGACGGTCATACTAATGCTGTGCTTATTCCTATGCTCGCTTCAAATGACTAAAAAAAAGCCAAGACAGAGATGTTTGACAGTCAAGGAAAATCACTACGTTTTGTATACTAGGCTCCTGGAGAATGGCCATGCTTGTTTATCCTCAAACAAGAAAGCAACAGGTCTTGCAAATGGACTTGTTTATACGCTGATGCTTTTGCTTTTGGCTGGAGATGTGAAGACAAATCCGGGTCCCGTGGACGCAAACGGAGTGGCTCATGTGCAGCTAAACCAACAACCTCTATCTGTTTTCGGATCCCAGCTGCAACAAACAAGACTAGGACAAATGGACCTACTCTTCTCAGCACATCCAACCGAACCTGAGTACCTATTACAACCAACTTGGCCACCACAGCACCACCTGGATATTCAAGCGCAGCCTCTCCCCCAGACGCAACCCGGGCCTTTCCCACCACAAACAACATGGCAAAACGCTGGCTCCTCACGACAACTCACCGGGCTGGGGTGGTTTCCTCCCTGGTGGTGTCCTGGGTCGTTTGCTCCTTGGGCGTGTGTCCCGGAGTGCGGGCCTGCGGCTCCAGCTGGTTTTCCTGGTTGGCGTGTTCCCGATGTCGGTACCGAAAGGGGAGACATGGCTGCGGCTCCGGCAGCGGTGGTAGCGGGGTGTCCTGGTGTGGGCTTCCCATGGCACAGCGCGACGGAAACTCCAACGGCGACTCCGGAGAGTATTCCGGGTGCGCGCGTCCTGCGTAGCGGCGGCATGGAGATGGATCCAACTACTACTATTGTCATGGTGGAAGGTAACTCTGTTCACTTTGGGGTTGGACGTGCCCCCGATGTGCATGCCCTAGCGCCCTCAGCTACAACCACAGTCACGGCTTGCTCGCGCGCTCTGTTCCGGTGCTCATTGAGCATGGAGACTGCAACCGCGACGCCCCAGACCACTTTCTCAGACTCACCTGGTACTGAACTGACTGCTACAAACGTGATAAATACGCCAGTAAATCCCGTTACAACTATGCTTCCCGCATCATCTAAAAGTAAGACTGCATTCCTGAAAAAAGCCAATGATAAAAATAAGAATGCTACGGAAATTCTACCCCGCCAAAGGAACAAAGCGATCACTAAACAACGTAAGTGTAAACTCTTTCAGACTTTAAATAATGCGCGCATCTCATGGGACCCAAACGCCAAACCTAGGGGTCTTCTTTTTGGACATTTGAATATTAGAAGCATAGTATCAAAATGTGACCAAGTACAACATTTACTGTATGAATCAAATGTGGACGTTCTATGCTTGTCTGAAACATGGTTGCATTCAAACTCCCCCACAGCATGTCTAAATGTATCAGGCTATAATATCTTCAGGAGGGACACATCTGAGGGTAGAGGTGGTGGTGTAATGTTTTATGTGAAGGACACTATCCAGTGCCAACAAATACACTGGACGTCACCAACTAACCTAGAATGTTTAGGTATAACGATTATACTCTCTCCACAAATGCATATGACACTGATTGGATTGTACAGACCACCAGCATCTACAAACCTGTTTTATGATGAATTCAAAGAAATTCTTAAACAGTGCCATTTTAAAAAAGAGGTCATTTTATTAGGGGATTTTAATATCAACTGGAATAGTAAGCCAAACCGCAAACAATTAAAAATCTTAACCAACAGCTTTGATCTTGAACAACTAATTAAAGAACCTACTCGGATAAGCAACTCTACAGAAACATGCATAGATCTTGTATTTAGTAACAAAAGCGACAGAATTCAAAAAACATATAATTTTGTCACTGGGTTGTCTGATCACAATATGATTTTATTTTCAAGAAAATTAACAAAAAACAGGACAACTTCAGCAAATCCTAAGTGTGATAAGTTAAGAATACCAAAACATGACATTCCAAACCTAACCAATGCTTTAAATCAGATTCAATGGTCAAATTATTTAGATGGCAAAGGTGCAGAAGACAGCTGTGAAGTATTCATGTCTGTGATCCAAGACACGACAAATCACTTTATGAAAAAAGTTCAAATAAAACCTAGAAAAAAGAAACACATTCCTTGGCTAAACAACACAATATGGTCACTAATGAAGCAACGTGACAAGGTTCTCAAACAAGCTCTACAAACTAAAACTAGACATCGTAGACAAATATTCACTTTACTTACAAATAAAGTAACTAAAGAATTAAGAAAAGCAAAGGCAAATTTTTTTTATCAATATAATCAGTAATGCAAAAGGAAATGCTAAAGAAATATGGAGGAATATAAAGAAACTGACAGGGAATTATGCTACAAATAATTTGATCAAGGAGTTAAAAGTAAATAATAATTTAACAAATAATCCAAGCGAAATGGCTCAGGCATTTAATACTTACTTTACTGAGTCAGTGAAGACTTTATCCACCACAGTACACAGTGCCACCCAGCAGGCAAAGGCTCTTGACATTATGGCCCCAATTCTTACATTTACTGAAATATCTGAATCTACTGTGGACAGGATCATTCAGTCTCAAGAATTCAAGGGCCAAAGATGCATTCGGCTTGGACACCATCTTTTTAAAAAACTATAAACAATCACTTATTATGCCACTCACAAATATTATCAATAAGTCTTTACAAGAAGGTACTTTCCCAAGCCCCTGGAAGGTTGGAGTTATTACTCCAATCTTCAAACAGGGGGATCCCACTTTAATCAATAACTATAGGCCAATCAACATTCTTCCAGTAATCTCAAAAGTAGCTGAAAAGTGGGTTGCAGAGCGACTTACTGAACATCTAAATACAAGCCCTGACAGTTTAAACCCAATGCAGTTTGGCTTCCGCAAATATCATTCCACAGAGACTGCTCTATGTTACCTCGTGGAAAACATCAAGTCCAGTATTGAAGCTGGCGGTGTTGTTGGCGCAGTGTTTATCCACTTGACAAAGGCGTTGGACACTGTGAACCATCACACGCTACTACAAAAACTCACTTATTTCAATCTATCAAAAATAACCTTAAACTGGCTACAATCATACCTGGCCTTGAGAAAGCAATGTGTTTCAGTGCATAATGTAAAATCTCTAACATCTCAAAATAATCTTGGTGTGCCTCAAGGCTCGATACTGGGTCCATTGCTGTTTAGCATGTATATTAATGACTTGCCCCAAATTTGTCCATCTAATATAATTTGTCAAATGTACACTGATGATGCAGTCTTGTATGTTCATTCTAAAAACAAACAGCAAGCTGCACACGATCTGTCAAATGTTATGTCAGAGGAGCAAACTGGCTCCAACATTCACAACTACATCTTAATATATCAAAGTCTGTTAATATGTTTTTCTCAAAAAGACCTGGCATGGATACAGACCCACATGTATTTGTGCTTGGAACAAAACTGAAAATGGTCCATGAAGTGAAGTATCTGGGAGTCGCCCTGGACCCATCCATCCATCCATTTTCGTCTGCTTATCCGGGGCCGGGTCGCGGGGGCAGCAGCCTAAGCAGGGACTCCCAGACTTCCTTCACCCCAGACACTTCCTCCAGCTCCTCCGGGGGGACCCCGAGGTGTTCCCAGGCCAGCCGAGAGACATAGTCCCTCCAGCGTGTCCTGGGTCTTCCCCGGGGCCTCCTCCCGGTGGGACATGCCCAGAACACCTCCCGAGGGAGACGCCCAGGAGGCATCCGGAACAGATGCCCGAGCCTCAACTGGCTCCTCTCCACGTGGAGGAGCAGCGGCTCTACTCCGAGCTCCTCCCGTGTGACTGAGCTCCTCACCCTGTCTCTAAGGGAGACGCCCAGCCACTGGACCCACAACTATCGTTCAAACAACACGTCAAAAGAACAGTGAATAAAATCAAATATCATTTATCAAATTTTCGTCATATAAGAAGTAATCTAATGACCAACTCGGCATTTATGTATTTCAATTCAATGATTTTGCCGCACCTAAATTATTGCATTACTACTTGGACTGTGACAAACAAAACTACTCTTAAATGAGCTGAAACTATATATAAAAAAATCACTTAAAGTATTAGACAAAAAGCCCACAAATTATCACTGTTGCAGAAAACTTGACAAATACAAATTCTTAAATTGGGACAACACAATCAAATATGCAGATTTAATTCTGGTTTACAAAGTTTTTAATCATCTCGCTCCACCTCGTCTAAAGGAGTTTGTGAAAAGAAATTCAAATCACACAACAAGAGCAGCTCTAGAGGCGACGCTCTGGGCCGTTTAGGAAAAATACCTTTGGACAAATCTCTTTTTCTTATGGAGCAGCTCAAACATGAACACAGAGAAACTGCTCATGTACGAGAACTTTCAACACTGCAGCATTTTCTACAACTTTAAAACACTGGTTATTCAATGGTCAAATATGTCTCCATGTTTAACACATTTATATTTTCTTTTATTTTGAAGGGTTGTTGGTTTAACTCTTGACTTAATTCTTAAACTTCTGACTTTGAACTTCAAATGAACAGTTTGAAACTAATTGTGTGTATAGTGTGTGTGTGTGTGTATAGTGTGTGTGTGTGTGTGTAGTGTGTGTGTGTGTGTGTGTAGTGTGTAGTGTGTGTGTGTGTAGTGTGTGTGTGTATAGTGTGTGTGTGTGTGTGTGTGTGTGTATAGTGTGTGTGTATAGTGTGTGTGTGTGTGTGTGTGTATAGTGTGTGTGTGTGTGTATAGTGTGTGTGTGTGTGTATAGTGTGTGTGTGTATAGTGTGTGTGTGTGTGTGTGTGTGTGTATAGTGTGTGTGTGTGTGTGTGTGTGTATAGTGTGTGTGTGTGTGTGTTGTGTGTATAGTGTGTGTGTTGTGTGTAATAGTGTGTGTGTGTGTGTGTATAGTGTGTGTATAGTGTGTGTGTGTTGTGTGTATAGTGTGTGTGTGTATAGTGTGTGTGTGTGTGTATAGTGTGTGTGTGTGTGTTGTGTGTATAGTGTGTGTGTGTTGTGTGTGTTAGTGTGTGTGTGTGTGTGTGTGTGTGTGTGTGTGTGTGTATAGTGTGTGTGTGTGTGTGTGTGTATAGTGTGTGTGTGTGTGTGTGTGTATAGTGTGTGTGTGTGTGTGTGTATAGTGTGTGTGTTGTGTGTAGTGTGTGTGTGTTTGTGTGTAGTGTGTGTGTGTGTTGTGTGTATAGTGTGTGTGTGTGTGTGTGTGTATGTGTGTGTGTGTGTGTAGTGTGTGTGTGTTGTGTGTGTATAGTGTGTGTGTGTATAGTGTGTGTGTGTAGTGTGTGTGTGTGTGTATAGTGTGTGTGTATAGTGTGTGTGTGTGTGTGTGTGTGTGTGTGTGTGTGTGTGTGTGTGTATATGTGTGTGTGTGTGTGTGTGTGTGTGTATAGTGTGTGTGTGTGTGTGTATAGTGTGTGTGTAGTGTGTGTGTGTGTGTGTTGTGTGTATAGTGTGTGTGTGTGTGTGTGTATAGTGAGTGTGTTGTGTGTATAGTGTGTGTGTGTGTGTGTGTGTATGTGTGTGTGTGTGTTGTGTGTATAGTGTGTGTGTGTATGTGTGTGTGTGTGTGTGTTGTGTGTATAGTGATGTGTGTGTGTGTGTGTGTATAGTGTGTATAGTGTGTGTGTGTGTGTATAGTGTGTGTGTGTGTGTGTGTGTGTAGTGTGTGTAGTGTGTGTTGTGTGTATAGTGTGTGTGTGTGTGTATATTGTGTGTATAGTGTGTGTGTTGTGTGTATAGTGAGTGTGTTGTGTGTATAGTGTGTGTGTGTGTGTGTGTGTATAGTGTGTGTGTGTGTGTGTTGTGTGTATAGTGTGTGTGTGTGTGTGTTGTGTGTATAGTGTGTGTGTGTGTGTGTGTGTGTGTGTGTATAGTGTGTGTGTGTGTGTGTGTGTGTGTGTGTATAGTGTGTGTGTGTGTTGTGTGTATAGTGTGTGTGTGTGTGTGTATAGTGTGTGTGTGTGTGTGTGTATAGTGTGTGTGTGTGTGTGTATAGTGTGTGTGTTGTGTGTATAGTGTGTGTGTGTGTGTGTATAGTGTGTGTGTGTGTGTGTAGTGTGTTAGTGTGTGTGTGTGTGTGTGTGTATAGTGTGTGTGTGTGTGTGTGTAGTGTGTATGTGTGTGTGTGTTGTGTGTATAGTGTGTGTGTGTGTGTGTGTGTATAGTGTGTATAGTGTGTGTGTGTGTGTATAGTGTGTATAGTGTGTGTGTGTGTGTATAGTGTGTGTGTTGTGTGTAGTGTGTATAGTGTGTGTGTGTTGTGTGTTATAGTGTGTGTGTTGTGTGTATAGTGTGTGTGTGTGTTGTGTGTATAGTGTGTGTGTTGTGTGTATAGTGTGTGTGTGTGTGTTTGTGTGTGTGTGTTGTGTGTTATAGTGTGTGTGTTGTGTGTATAGTGTGTGTGTTGTGTGTTATAGTGTGTGTGTTGTGTGTATAGTGTGTGTGTGTGTGTTATAGTGTGTGTGTTGTGTGTTGTAGTGTGTGTGTGTGTGTTATAGTGTGTGTGTTGTGTGTTATAGTGTGTGTGTTGTGTTGTGTGTTGTGTGTATAGTGTGTGTGTGTGTGTGTGTGTATAGTGTGTGTGTGTGTGTGTGTGTAATAGTGTGTGTGTCTATAGTGTGTGTGTTGTGTGTATAGTGTGTGTGTTGTGTGTATAGTGTGTGTGTTGTGTGTATATTGTTGTGTGTATAGTGTGTTGTGTGTATATACTTTTGTGTGATTGTTGTTGTTGTGTGTGTAATGAGTGAGTGTGTTGTGTGAAATAAGTGTGTTGTTGTGTGAAAGTGTACAGTGTGTGTATGGGATAGTTATGTGTGAGAGGAGTGTCGTGGGTGTGAGGAGTCAGAGGTGCTTTGCTGGGCAGAGTCACGACTCACGGAGTCAGAGTTTAGATTCATGCAGCAAAAACCTGGAACAGTCTGAACATGTGAGACAGACTCCACTTTGACTCTGTTTAAATCCAGACTCAAAACGGTTCTGTTCAGCTGCGTCTGTATTTCTGATTCTGTAAAACACTTTGAATGACTCTGTGTACGAATTGTGTTTTACAAATCAACTGGACAAAGACGCTCAAGTCACTGTGACACAAGAGAAGGAAATATAAGTCATGATTACCTCAGACAAACAGTGGCCCACAACCTCCTGAGTCACTCTGTTGCTCCTCTGTTGCTCCTCTGTTGCTCCTCTGTTCCTCCTCTGTTGCTCCTCTGTTGCTCCTCTGTTGCTCCTCTGTTGCTCCTCTGTTGCTCCTCTGTTGCTCCTCCTCTGTTGCTCCTCTGTTGCTCCTCTGTTGCTCCTCTGTTGCTCCTCTGTTCCTCCTCTGCTCCTCTGTTGCTCCTCTGTTGCTCCTCTGTTGCTCCTCTTGTGCTCCTCTGGTGTGTGTTGGTGTTTCTCTCTACAGAAGTGCAGGAGCGTCTCGCCCAGGCTCAAAGTGCAGCTCTGTGTCACATGACTTTAATATAAATGAATGAGTGACTAGATCAGTTTATCTGAAGTGAGAAAGAAAAGGAGCAGAAGAGAAGAACAGAGGAGAGGAGGAACAGGTTAGACTTGTTTAGTCCTGGGTTAGACTGAGTTCTTGTTCATAGTGAAGAAATGCAGTTTACACTTGACCCAGTGTGTTTGAATCAGGCTGTCGTCCTGTCGTCTTAGTCTGAGTCCAACAAAATGTGTTTTATATGTCAAAAAGAAGATTTCATTTCTAATCAAGAGGAAATAGAGAATCATATTTACAAAACATAAGGTACAGAGTCTGTGTGTGTGTGTGTGTGTGTGTGTGTCACAGTTTCCAATAAAACCTAAACCTAATAAAAACAAAATGGATCTAAAATATTTCTACAAAAAAAAGACTTCTAAATGAACTGTACCAGAACAACAGACAACAGACAAAACACCCAGAGATTTTAAACATGTTGATGTGAGTTTCTCCAGCATGTGAACTTTCCAACAAGAGGAGACAACATCCTGGACCTGGTTTACACAAAGGAGCAAACAAACTTTCCTCTGTGGTGCCGTGTCCCTCTCTCCACACCTGCACACAAACACACTGGTTATTGTTCATTTATTAATGTTTAACTGGTAAAATTCCGTCCTCCTTCAGCTCACTCCGTTTCTAAAGCCGCACCTAAGTTTTTCCAATAATAATTTATGATCCGTCACATCGAATGCTGCACTGAAATCTACCAGCACTGCTCCCACAATGTTTTTTTTGATCAATCTGTTTCCTCCAGTCACGTGTCATTAGTGTGAGTGCTGTACATGTGGAGTGGTGTTCAGTGACTTAACACGTTATTCTCACAGAGTATCACGCCGGGAAATTGGACTCAAATGCAACACAAGTACTCAGGCAAACAAAGTCTTCTTTAAATAACTGAAAGTGTCCTAGAACAGGAAATGTTTATAATGACAACTCAGACTGAAAATATAACAGAGGAATATATGATCTTAAATGTGAACGAAAATATCTTCCAAGACTGGGAAAACACTTGTAAAAAACAGACTGGGAGTAAACTCAGGAACAGGGACAACAAACAGGGACAAACACAGAATTGCAGAGGTCACAAACAGAACAGATTGAGGGAACACAGAGTTTTCAGATTTCAGGTTTTCAGGAGCTTGAGTCTGGCAAAGACTGAGGGAGCAGGGGGAGTATATATAGACTGGGCCTGGGCTGATTACAGAATGAGCGGCAGCTGTAGGGAAAGGAGGGAGGTGGCAAAAGGAGGACCGGAACAGACTGAGAAATGGAACTGGACTGGGGAAAACAAGTAAACAAAAAGGCAGAACTGTGACACAGAAAGAGCGTCGTATCTGCTCAAATACTATTTTGCTAAGAACAGGTGACAGACTGATGGGTCGGCTGTTAGGTCCTGTAAAGGAAGCTCTAGGATTCTTGGGGAGTGGTAGAACTTGAGCTTCTCTCCGTGTTTTAGGAAACACATGACACTGAAGACTGAGAGTGAACGTGGGACAAATGGGGGTTACAGTGTAATTCACAAATATTCACAGTAGTTTTCCGTCGAAGTTGTCAATGCCAGATGGTTTTCCATGATCAACAGACGGCAGTAGTTTTGTCACATCTTTAGGTCTCACTTTCCTCATGTCAAATGTGCAGTTCTTGTCTTTGATAATTGGCTCTTTAATACCTGAGTGTGAGAGTTCACAGCTGTTGTCACGTCGACATGTGGCCTCTGACTTCTTCACTAAGGCCCAGTCAGGACTGGAGCTGTTCAAGTCTGAGTCTGAATCATCAAATAATCACACACACTACATTTCTGAACAGGACTGAAAAGTAAAAGTATTTTTGTTTGTAGTTCTTGAGCTGCTGAAAAGTCTGAGGGTTTATTTTAACACATTCAAACTTTGAGCAACACAAATATACAAATAAAAAGAGCTGCAAAAAACAAGTGAACAAAATTCAGCACAAATCTGTATCAGAATCACCACATCTGAAGCTTTATTACATCTCAAAGTCTGTGTCAAATACTTGTACTTTTTACTCTTTAAGTACTTTTTAATACAGGTACTTTAATACTTTTACTGAAGTAGATTTTTCATGTGATACTTTTACTTTTACTTGAGTATTCTTTGCTCCAGTATCTGTACTTTTACTTAAATAACAAAACTGAGTTCTTCTTTCACCACTGGAGCCGAGGCAGGACCGACAGGTGAGCACAGAGACAGGACAGGTGAGGACAGGTGAGGACAGGTGAGGACAGGTGAGGCAGGTGAGGACAGGTGAGGACAGGTGAGGGCAGGTGAGGGCAGGTGAGGACAGGTGAGGGCAGGTGAGGGCAGGTGAGGACAGGTGAGGGACAGGTGAGGACAGGTGAGGAGGGACAGGTGAGGGCAGGTGACAGGACAGGTGAGGACAGGTGAGGGCAGGTGAGGGCAGGTGAGGACAGGTGAGGACAGGTGAGGGCAGGTGAGGACAGGTGAGGACAGGTGAGGGCAGGTGAGGACAGGTGAGGACAGGTGAGGACAGGTGAGGACAGGTGAGGGCAGGTGAGGGCAGGTGAGGGCAGGTGAGGGGATCAGCTCACATGTTTCCCAACAGCTGTTGGTGACCTGGTGCAGAACAACTTCTGTCTGAACCTTTCAAAAACAAAAGAATGAATAGTGGATTTTAGGAGGAGCAGCTGTTCACTGTCGCGTCTCTACATCATGGACACAGAAGTTGAAAGGGCGTCTGGCTGGAAATACCTGGGTCAGCACATCAGCGACAGACTCACTTGGTCCACTAATGCAGCGAGTGTTGTTAAGAAGGTCCACCAGCGTCTGTATTTTTTGAGGAGACTCGAGGCTGCTGGACTAGACCTTTCTGCTCTCAGGTCTTTTTATGGATGTGGAGTGGAAAGTGTGTTGACTCAGTCCATCACAGTGTGGTACGGCCACTGCTCAGCCCAGGACAGGACAGATCTACAGCGTGAGGTCAGAGCAGCAGAGAAGATCACTGGATGTGACTTTACACCCATCAGTGACATTTATGAGGAGCGTTGTAGAAGACGGACGTCCAGGATCATGGTGGAGCCTCACACCCTCCACCACCTGTTTGTTCCTCTGCCTCTGGGAGGAGACTGAGGAACATTAAAGCTAGAACTTCTCAGTTGAAGTTCAGCTTCTTTCCTGAAGCTGTCAGACTTGTGAACAGTTCACACTCACTTCCTGCTTGGGTTGTTTCTCTCTCTGTCTTGCCACGTTTTACTACTTGTTCACTGGACTGATAAATGTTGTTGTTTTAAATGTATTTATTTTTTAACATTGCTTATTTATTATTGTTTTTTTTTTTTTTTTTTATCTCTTTCTGGATCACTGGGCCTTGGGCAGCACATTTCGTTCTGTCATGTGTTTCTCTCGCATGTTTGAATGACAAATAACACACACACACACACACACACACACACACACACACTGTTAGGTTTATCTAAACATTATAAACAAGAAGAAAGACAAGAGATTAATTCAGTTTTACTCATGAGGAGAACGGGCAGAGAGTGGGCATCAAAACCAACAGTCTCCACACGTTCTGATGACTCAAGGCCGCTCATTTTTATTTTATTTTTTTAAATGCCAAATTTGCCTCTTCTGTTCAAGTTACTTTGTGATTTATTTCCCTAGGTTCAGGAAAAATCAAGTCTTGAAGTGGCTTTGCTAGGAGGGTGTAATCCAGTAATCAAGCCCTGTAGCCGTTACACAATCCTAGAAAAGCCATCATTTATTAGTTTGCAGGAGTAGTGCTGAAACCACATGCAGAACTTTCAGAATCAGCGGGTGGAATAACACAGTTCCTGCGCTTGACTCTACTGCCATGGATGCTGCTATGACCGCTCGCACGCAGTGCGGTAAAGCACAAGCTACACTGTCTAGTTTTGATGAAAAGTAGGCTATGGGTTTAAGGCCGTCCCCGTGTTTCTGAGTCAAAACGGATGTCATAAACTGTCCTCTACAATCTACCATTTGGATAAAGTCTTTACTGTAGTCGGGTAAAGCTAAAGCTGTACTAGATACCAAAGTCTGTTTCAAAACACAAAAGGCCTCATCGGCCTCTGCTGTCCATTTTAAAGGAGTTGTCATGGTTATTTGCTCATCATAAATTAATTTATGCAGTGGGTTAATAATTTCAGCGTAGTTTGGAATCCACTGTCTGCAATAATTTGTAAGACCTAAAAATGATACAAGTTGTTTTTCAGTAATAGTTTCGGAGCAGACAAAATCACAGTTTTTCTGCTTTCTGCTATAGTTTTTCCTCCTGCATGTAAGGCGTTTTTGAGCTGTTGTTGATACGGACCCTGCGTATCATCACTTTCTTCTAATCCACTGTGTGTTTTAAACACTTTGGTCATTCTAATTCTGAAGTCCTCAAGTTTTTCATCATCTTTTTGTTCGGTTCTGGAAATTTCACCATAATTAGCCAGTTTCTTGTATCTAGTTTTAGTCATTTTAAAAGGTTTACGGATTTTTGCTTTGTTTTTCTAATATTTTCCTCATATAGTCTGCTAAGTTAGCTTCTTCATTAATTTCCCATTCATTCCTAAATTGAGGTATTTTGTACGTTCTTCTAAATATTATTTGGTATGGGGTTAGGCCTGTGGTACTAGTAATGTTTATATACAGTTTGACTAAATCTAAACACTGGGTCCATGGTCTTTTAGTTTCTTCCATACATTTTTTCAGTCTGTTTTTTATTGTACCATTCATTCTTTCTACTAGCCCAGTGCTCTGAGGATGGTATGCGCAGTGATTTTTCAAATCAATGTGGAATAGTTTACCTATATGAGATATCAAACTCTTTACAAAATGAGTTCCATTATCAGTATAGACTTTCTCTGGTAAACCAAATCTTGGTATAATGTCTTTACACAGTGCTTTAGCCACAGTCAGAGCGTCGGGATTTCTAGTGGGAAATAATTCTATCCATTTGGAAAATGCATCAATTATTACTAAACAATATTTCTTTCCTTCACTTTGATTGAGCTCAATATAATCCATATGGATTATTTCAAATGGATATTGGGCCTGTGGAAATTGTCCTCTTTTTGGTCTCAAATTTCCTTGTGAATTATGTTTAGCACAAATTAAACATGCTCTACAAAAGTTTTTTTGAGTAATTATTGAATCCATAAGTTGTATAATATTTATGAACCTGTCCTACCATCCCCCCTGTTGAGACATGTGAAACATGGCTAACAACACAACAACAACAAAGTTTATTATTATTATTATTATTATTTTTTTTTTTTCTTTCAAATTTGTTTTATTATGTGTGAAACAGTCAAGTGTGTGTGTGTGTGTGTGTGTGTGTGAGTGTGTGTGAGT
>NW_026571207.1:463720-467037 GCF_026225935.1 Boleophthalmus pectinirostris | reverse complement strand
ACAGTCCACACTGAAGACGCAGGTGCTCCAGACGATCCTACGACACAAGTACTATTACTACAAATACTACAACTACTACTACTACTACTACTACTACAGTCCACACTGAAGACGCAGGTGCTCCAGCGATCCAGACAAGATCCTCGACGACACGACACAAGTACTATTACTACAAATACTACTACTACTACTACTACTACTACTACAGTCCACACTGAAGACGCAGGTGCTCCAGACGATCCTACGACACAAGTACTATTACTACAAATACTACTACTACTACTACTACTACTACAGTCCACACTGAAGACGCAAGTGCTCCAGATGATCACTCTTTGGAGGTAGAGTGTATGTAGTAGTAGCAGTAGTGGCAGTAGCAGTAGCAGCAGTAGCAGCAGTAGTAGCAGCAGTAGCAGCAGTAGCAGTAGTAGCAGTAGTAGCAGCAGTAGCAGTAGTAGCAGTACTGCAGTACCATGTAGTCTTCTTTGGAGGCGGAGTGGTCTCTTCGGAGCCAGTTCATCGTGTCCTCTGCGTTCCATTTCACCACCTTCCTGCTCTCAGGGCTGGCATTCCTGAAACACACAACACACACAATTAACACACAACACACACACACACACAATATAGTGGGCGGGGTTTGCAGTGAGGAGAGCCTGTGATTGGCTGATACCTGGAGTCGATCATCTTCTTGGCGGCCTCGGCGTATTTGAACAGAAGTTTTCGAGCCTCTTCTTTGTATTTGATTCGAGACAATCTGAAAAAAACAAAAAAAACAAAAAAAACATTTTACAGAACATGAAAATGTGGGTGGTGTTTGGGTATCTGGGAGGTACGTTTTGGTTGGTGGTGTTTTCTTGGTGTTCAGTTGGTGTGTTTTAGTGTTCAGGCGGTGTGTTTTGGTGGTGTTCCGGCGGTGTTCAGGTGGTGTGTTTTGGTGTTCAGGTGGTGTAGTTGGTGTGTTTTTATGTTCAGGTGGTGTATTTTTATGTTCAGGTGGTGTGTTTTGGTGGAGTTTCGGTGTTTGGGCAGTGTGTTTTGGTGGTGTTGAGCGGTGTGTTTTGGTGCTGTTGAGGCGGTGTGTTTTGGTGGTGTTGAGGCGGTGTGTTTTGGTGGTGTTGAGGCGGTGTGTTTTGGTGTGTGGTGAGGTTGAGCGTGTGTTTTGGTGGTGTTGAGGCGGTGTGTTTTGGTGGTCTTGAGGCGGTGTGTTTTGGTGGTCTTGAGGCGGTGTGTTTTGGTGGTCTTGAGGCGGTGTGTTTTGGTGGTCTTGAGGCGGTGTGTTTTGGTGGTCTTGAGGCGGTGTGTTTTGGTGGTCTTGAGGCGGTGTTCGGGCAGTGTGTTTTGGTGGTGTTGAGGCGATGTTTGGGCAGTGTTGAGGCGGTGTTCGGGTGGTTTGTTTTGGTGGTGTTGAGGCGATGTTTGGGCAGTGTTGAGGCGGTGTTCGGGCAGTGTGTTTTGGTGGTGTTGAGGCGATGTTTGGGCAGTGTGTTTTGGTGGTGTTGAGGCGATGTTTGGGCAGTGTGTTTTGGTGGTGTTGAGGCGATGTTTGGGCAGTGTTGAGGCGTTTGTGTTTTGGTGGTGTTGAGGCGGTGTTGTTTTTGTGGTTTGAGGCGTGTGTTTTTGGTGGTGTTGAGGCGGTGTGTTTTGGTGTGTTGAGGCTTGGTGTTCGGTGGTGTTCGGGCAGTGTTGTGTTTGGTGTTGAGGCGGTGGTTGAGGCGGTATGTTTTGTGGTGTTGAGGCGGTGTGTTTTGGTGGTGTTGAGGCGGCGTGTTTTGGTGGTGTTGAGGCGGTGTGTTTTGGTGGTGTTGAGGCGGCTTTGTTGTGTTGAGGCGGTGTGTGGTTGTGTTCGGGCAGTGTTGAGGTTGTGTGTTTGAGGCGGTGGTTGTTGAGGCCGTGTGTTCAGGCAGTGTTGAGGCGGTGTGTTTTGGTGGTGTTGAGGCGGTGTTCGGGTGGTGTTCGGGCAGTGTTGAGGCAGTGTTCGGGCGGTGTTACCTGATGGGGATGTCGTTCATGACCTCTCTGAACATGCTGGGGGAGATGATGGGGTCACAGTCGCTCGGGAGCAGAGGGTCGTGACCTTTATCGATGACCTTTCTCTCCAGGAGCCAACGGTTAAATGACTCACGAGGAGGATCTATGCCTGAACACAAGAGGGCAGCACTGAGTCAACACGAGGATGTACTCCTGAACACATGAGGGCAGAGTTCAGGACTAACAGTAGTCCTATAGAAGATGGGTCTGGTCAAGTGGTAACGGAGGGAAACAGGAGCAGATTTTTGACATTCAAATGTCTCTTATTCAGAAACTAGAGGAACTATTGAAATAAGTAAAGTATCAGAATGTAGGAAAGAGTTACACTCCAACAGGGTCAAGTTAAACCTGTGATATTCTTTCAAGTTGTTGACAAAAAATTTTTAAAACTCATGTCGGTAACGGAGGAAATGAAATATGCAGCACTTTTTGGTCAGTAAATCCAAACAGTGATAACTCTTGGTTCTCACTTCCATATCCTTAACAAACTGGTTTGAATATTTGCTTCATATAGTTTTCTACCATATGGTACAAGATTAGGTTGAAAAACCTCTGACTTATTGACTCATGAGATTTTTTATTAAGAAACGTCATGGTAACGGAGGGAAAAGTAACGGAGGGAAAACTGTACAAACAAGTAGAAGGTGCAGGATTTTACATCATTTGTGGCTTTTTTCTACTGAAAACTTTAATATTACTTCAAAATGAAAGAAACTATTTCTATAAAATATGTCAGTCCTTCCAAGAACATTTTTATCATTTTAAATACTTTTTTTTTTTTAATCCTGTCCCTTCATCAACAGTTCAAAGATGGAATAACACAAGATATGATGAAATACAAACATTTATTGACATGATTTGCAGGTCTTTGAAATTTGGGAAATAATTTTTGTTCCATGTTTCATACATGGTCTGTTTAAAACGGATGGAACTTTAGAACCAAAAATGGAACAGAAAAAAGGTCAACAGTTTCATAAACTAGAGTACATATGTATCTGTTCAATACACTTTTAGATCACATGCATCAACTTGAATTTTTGGTCTTGTTGTTTACTTCTGCTTGACCGGGCCCAGTAGTATTTGCAGTAGTAGTATTTGCAGTAGTAGTACTTTAAACCCCTAACCCTCTGCAGGCACAGCTCGTGGTAGTACCGTCTCAGTTTGGTCATGAGTGGAGACACAAGTATCCGTAGTACTGTAGTAGTACTGTAGTATATGCAGTAGTAGTATTTGCAGTACTGACCCTCTCTCTGCAGACACAGCTCGTGGTAGTGCTGTCTCAGTTTGGT
>NW_026571207.1:433720-458720 GCF_026225935.1 Boleophthalmus pectinirostris | reverse complement strand
GAGAGAGAGAGAGGACAGAGAGAGGAGAGAGAGGACAGAGAGAGAGGAGAGAGAGAGAGAGAGGACAGAGAGAGGACAGAGAGAGAGAGAGAGAGACAGAGAGAGGAGAGAGAGGACAGAGAGAGAGGACAGAGAGAGAGAGAGAGGACAGACAGAGAGAGAGGACAGAGAGAGAGAGGACAGAGAGAGAGAGAGGACAGAGAAGAGAGAGAGGACAGAGGAGGTGGTAGGCGACATGAACAGGACCTTTGGGCGCTTGTTGGTGGTTTGCTCTTCGCTCATCCTCCTCTTCCTCCCGTTGGCGTCTCCTCCTTCGGCCGGAGCGGCGTTCAGCCCCAGAGGATCCGACTGGAACCACAAGAGACGTGAGACACAACACAACAGCTCCTCTACAGGCCACACGAGGAACTACAACGACACAACAGCTCCTCTACAGGCCACACGAGGAACTACAACGACACAACAGCTCCTCTACAGGCCACACGAGGAACTACAACGACACAACAGCTCCTCTACAGGCCACACGAGGAACTACAACGACACAACAGCTCCTCTACAGGCCACACGCGGAACTACAACGACACAACAGCTCCTCTACAGGCCACACGAGGAACTACAACGACACAACAGCTCCTCTACAGGCCACACGCGGAACTACAACGACACAACAGCTCCTCTACAGGCCACACGCGGAACTACAATTACTACACAAAGACAGGTACATGCAGAGCTGTTCACCACTAATATTAGTAAATTAAGATAATAATAATAATAATTATTAAAATAAATATAATAAAAGTGTGAAAGAGGCTTACGATGACGTCATGCTGGCCCAGGACCGGCACCTCCCACAGACTCTGATTAGTGAATCTGTTAAAATAATACGGACGATTCTCTCTGCGACTCCAGCACTTAGACCAGCCCGCCTGCACCAGCTCATCTGAAACACACACACACACACACACAGAGACACAAACACACACACACACACACAGAGACACACACACACACACACACGAGATTAGACTGCACCGAGGAGGAGGAGAAAGAGACAGATGAGGCGTTACCTGGCAGCTCAGGTGGCTTCGTGGGCGTGTTTGGAGAAAGGGGCGGGGCTTGAGAGGACGCGGGGGCGGAGTCTCCCTTCACTGAGGTCTGATCAGACGCCATCTTGGATTCATCCACGCTGAAAAATCACATTTACCACAGTGAAATCATATCTACTACGCTGAAAAATCACATTTATCACACACAAAAAAACACATTTACCACACACACAAAAATCACATTTACCACACTAATTAAAAAATCACATTTACCACACTAATTAAAAAATCACATTTACCACACACACAAAAAAATAAATCACATTCACCACACTAATAATAATTTAAAAAAAATTTAAAAATCACATTTACAACACTAATAATAAAAATTTAAAAAAAAATCACATTTACCACACACACACAACAAAAAATCACATTTACCACAAACAAAAAAATCACATTTATCACACTAATAAAAAATCACATTTACCACACTAATAATATTTTTTTTAAATCACATTTACCACACTAATTAAAAATAAAATTAAAAAATCACATTTACCACACTAAACAAATTAATTAAAATAATTTACCATGCTAAAAAATTAATAAAAATCATTTACCACACTAAAAAATTTTGAAAAATCATTTACCACACTAAAAAAATTTGAAAACTCATTTACCACACTAAAAAATTTTGAAAAATCATTTAACACACTAAAAAAATTAATAAAAATCATTTACCATGCTAAAAAAAAATATATCACATTCACCACACTAAAATTAAAAATAAAAATCACATTTACCACACTAATTAAAAAAATAATAATAATAAAATAAAAAATCACATTTACCACACTAAAAAAAATAATAAAATCACATTTACCACACACAAAAAATTACATTTACCACAAAAAAAAAAAATCACATTTACCACACTAATAAAAAAAATTACATTTACCACACACACACACAAAAAAAAAATCACCTTTAACACACTGAAATCATATCTACCACACTGAAAAATCACATTTACCACAATTAAAAATCTAATTTACACTTTATTATCACATTTACCACACTAATAAAAAATAAAATGAAATCACACTTATACTTTAGTATTACACACAGGATAACCACTCTGCCACTGTCACAGCTGCACACATTACTAACACACGACACAGCGCCATCGTGTGGCGAGGAACTCAACGTACAAAAACTCATTAGATGATCCAAAATATAAGTTAGAAATTAAATATAATGTTGTATTTCATGGAGTTTAGGCAGCCAGGGTACGGCTCACCGGGGAGCGGGGTGTACGGCTCACCGGGTGGGGGGGTGTATACGGCTCACTGAGGGGGGGTTTACGGCTTACTGAGGAGAGGAGGGTACGGCTCACAGGGCCCTGAGGAGGGGGGTACGGCTCACTGGGGAGCGGGGCACGGCTCTTTGGGGCACGGCTCTCTCTGTAGCGGGGCACGGCTCTTTGGGACACGGCTCTTTGGGCAGAGGCAGAGCGGCTCCGGGTCCAGAGCCGCGGTCAGGGACGTAAACACGGGGCTGCAGCTGCGGTCTGCCGCTGCGGAGGAGCGCGGGGAGCCGCACAGAAGATGGCGGCCCGCGGTCATGAGTCGTTCAGTCGGACATAGTTACGGGCCGTGGGGACTTTCGGCTGAATTAAACTCACATTTCACTCAGAAAAGCGCCGTAATCGCGCTATAAACGCGCCGCTGTTTTCGGTGAACGCAGCGCAGCGCCATGGTTACACGCATGCGCCGTGAGGCCCGCGCTCACAAACACGGAGAAGGAGGAGGCGGGAAAAGCGGGGGGAGGAAACAAAAGGCTGCGGAGACACGGCTCCGAGCCCCGAGTCCTCACACCGAGCCCGGCCCGGCCTCACGGCGGCCCGCGGAGCTCCGGCCGCGGGGACAGAGCTCCGGGTGTCTCCCGCCGCGTGTCCCGGGGCCGTCCTCCCGCGGGGACGGGCTCCCGAGCGGAACGGGCGCTGTTGTTTAGGCGCCGCTCCGCTCTTAAGATGGCGGACCCGCCCCTGCCACAGCGCTGCGATTCCCGCTTCAGTTTAGTGCGTTTATTTCCGAACCGAGCGTCTCTCCGCGCGTTTGCACAGTCCCGTCCGCAGCCGCGGAGCTTCCGCCGCTTCCCGGCGCGTCCCGGGGGACGTGCGGGGGCTCTGGACTCACCTGGAGCGGGTCAAAGCGGAGCGCTGCGGGTCCTGTCCGTGTGTGTCGGGTCCTCGGCTCCGCTCCCTCCCCGCCGCCTCAGACATCTTTACAGGGACTCGAGGAGCCGCACTGCGCAGGCGCGCCTCTGGACCTGCTTCCGCCGCACAGCCGCCGCCATGTTGGAGCTGCCAGAGTTTGGTTCTTTCTGAAGTTTCAGGAGTTTAAATGTGAAACAAACTGAATAAACTAACTCAAGTGTGGAGTTAAATAAAAAAAAAACTCATTCCCCATGTCTCACCAGTATCTCAGGTTTCACATTTATCACATGTGCTTTGCATGACACAGTAATAACACATCACAAACAGTAATAACATCACGAATATTTAATGTTTTATTCACTTTGAGAGTCAAAGAACAAGACATGACAACAACAACAGCAACTCACGAACCTGAAGTTTGATTAAATCACAGTCAAATAAACAAAAACATTAGAATTAGAGCAGTTCTTCTCAGTGTGACGCTGATCACGTCTGCGGCGCTCTAGTGTTCATGTATCATATATTTCGTGGGCATCGGTTCTATCTTCAGTTTACATGTTTATTCATCATTATTTTCTGTTTGTTTCTGTGGTTTTACTCGAGTCCTTCCCTCTGCAGGATCAGCTCCACCGCCTCCTCCACGTCCTCCACCGTGTGTCGAGGCTGCAGCAGCTCCGCCTCCAGCCCCGCCCACTGGTCTGGGGGCGGCGGGGAGGCGGGGTCAAACACACCTGTGCACACCTGGCACACACGCACACAGGTTAGGGTCAGACCTTTTCACACGTCCAGACTGTTGTCACTCACCAGGACAGAGTGACACTCGTCTGCGCCCGACACCAGCCCCTCCTCCTCCTCAGGGACTCCCCCTGTCGCCATGGAAACCGCCTCCCCTGTCGCCACGGAGACCCTGCGTGATGCTGTCGCCGCGGTGACGGCGTTATGTTTGAGGAAACGATCGTAAAGATTCGCACCGTACACATCGGTGAGAGGATTGTCCCTGAACGACAAGAGAAGAGTGAGGACGCGACGGGAGGCACCTGACACACACGGGGACGACACCTGACACACACAGAGAGGGCGCCTGTCACACACGGGGAGGGCACCTGACACACACAGAGAGGGCGCCTGTCACACACGGGGAGGGCACCTGACACACACGGGGATGACACACACACAAGAGGGCACCTGACACACGGGGACGACACCTGACACACACAGGGAGGGCACCTGACACACACGGGGAGGGCACCTGTCACACACGGGGAGGGCACCTGACACACGAGAGGGCATCTGACACACGAGAGGGCACCTGACACACAGGGAGGGCACCTGACACACACACACACACGGGGAGGGCACCTGACACACACACACACGAGGGCACCTGACACACAGTGTGATGGGGGGGCATGTGGGAGGGCATCTGACCCGATGGCGTAGATGGTCCTGAGGCGGGCTGATGATGTCATCTGTGATGTCAGCAGGTGTTCTGCGTAGCGATAGGTCAGAAGACTCGGTTTCCCGAGCAACGCCTCAATCTGAAGCTCCGCCCCCGTCAGCCTCTTAAACACCGACTCCAGACAGAGCACGAAGACGCCGTGCCCGAACCTGTACACAACTATATTACTACTACTACTACTGCAGTACAAGTACTACTACTACTACTACTACCTCCAGACAGAGCACGAAGACGCCGTGCCCGAACCTGTACACAACTATATTACTACTACTACTACTGCAGTACAAGTACTACTACTACTACTACTACCTCCAGACAGAGCACGAAGACGCCGTGCCCGAACCTGTACACAAATACTACTACTACTACTACTGCAGTACAAGTACTACTACTACTACTACCTCCAGACAGAGCACGAAGACACCGTGCCCGAACCTGTACACAAATACTACTACTACTACTACTGCAGTACAAGTACTACTACTACTACTACTACCTCCAGACAGAGCACGAAGACACCGTGCCCGAACCTGTACACAACTATATTACTACTACTACTACTGCAGTACAAGTACTACTACTACTACTACTACCTCCAGACAGAGCACGAAGACGCCGTGCCCGAACCTGTACACAAATACTACTACTACTACTACTGCAGTACAAGTACTACTACTACTACTACTACCTCCAGACAGAGCACGAAGACACCGTGCCCGAACCTGTACACAACTATATTACTACTACTACTACTGCAGTACAAGTACTACTACTACTACTACTACCTCCAGACAGAGCACGAAGACGCCGTGCCCGAACCTGTACACAAATACTACTACTACTACTACTGCAGTACAAGTACTACTACTACTACTACTACCTCCAGACAGAGCACGAAGACACCGTGCCCGAACCTGTACACAAATACTACTACTACTACTACTGCAGTACAAGTACTACTACTACTACTACCTCCAGACAGAGCACAAAAATGTGATCAAACCTGCAGAAATATACACTGTAGTAGTAAGTATTATATAAGCTCTTACAGTTGTAGTACTGTAGCTGTAGTGCTGTAGTTGTAGTAGTTGTTGTCGTAGTACTTGTTGTACTTGTAATAGTAGTAGTACTGTAGTAGTAGTAGTAGTACTTTGGTTGTACCTGGGGCTGGGGGCGGGGCTCTTCCACAGCAGGTCGGGGTTGCAGACGATGATTGGCAGTTGAGGGGCGGAGCCTGGGGGCAGGTGGGCGGAGCCTGGGCTCCCATTGGTCAGAATGACGTCGATCATGATCTGCAGGTGACTCTCCCAATGGGTGGGCTCCCCGAACAAAAGAACCCCTTTAACGAGAGAACGAGAACAGAAGAACCCCTTTAACGACAGAACAGAAGAACAGAGGAACCCCTTTAACGAGAGAACAGAAGAACCCCTTTAACGAGAGAACAAGAACAAAAGAACCCCTTTAACGAGAGAACGAGAACAGAAGAACCCCTTTAACGAGAGAACAGAAGAACAGAGGAACCCCTTTAACGAGAGAACAGAGAAGAACCCCTTTAACGAGAACAGAACCCCTTTAACGAGAGAACAGAAGAACAGAGAACCCCTTTAACGAGAGAGAGAACAGAGAACCCCTTTAACGAGAGAACAGAAGAACCCCTTTAACGAGAGAACAGAAGAACAGAGGAACCCCTTTAACGAAGACCCCTTTAACGAGAGAACAGAGGAACCCCTTTAACGAGAGAAACAGAAGAACCCCTTTAACGAGAGAACAGAAGAACAGAGGAACCCCTTTAACGAGAGAACAGAAGAACCCCTTTAACGAGAGAACGAAGAACAACAGAGAACCCCTTTAACGAGAGAACAGAAGAACAGAGGAACCCCTTTAACGAGAGAACAGAAGAACAGAGGAACCCCTTTAACGAGAGAACAGAGGAACCCCTTTAACGAGAGAACAGAAGAACCCCTTTAACGAGAGAACAGAGGAACCCCTTTAACGAGAGAACAGAAGAACCCCTTTAACGAGAGAACAGAAGAACAGAGGAACCCCTTTAACGAGAAGAAGAACAGAAGAACAGAGGAACCCCTTTAACGAGAGAACAGAAGAACCCCTTTAATGAGAGAACAGAAGAACAGAAGAACCCCTTTAACGAGAGAAACAGAGGAACCCCTTTAACGAGAGAACAGAAGAACAGAGGAACCCCTTTAACGAGAGAACAGAGGAACCCCTTTAACGAGAGAACAGAAGAACAGAGGAACCCCTTTAACGAGAGAACAGAGGAACCCCTTTAACGAGAGAACAGAAGAACAGAGGAACCCCTTTAACGAGAGAACAGAAGAACAGAAGAACCCCTTTAACGAGAGAACAGAAGAACAGAGGAACACCCTTTAACGACAGAACAGAAGAACCCCTTTAACGAGAGAACAGAGGAACCCCTTTAAAGAACAGAGAACAGAAGAACCCCTTTAACGAGAGAAACAAGAACAGAGAACCCCTTTAACGAGAGAAAGAAGAACCCCTTTAACGAGAGAACAGAGAGAACCCTTTAGACAGAGAACAGAAGAACAGAGGAACCCCTTTAACGAGAGAAAAAGAAGAACCCCTTTAACGAGAGAACAGAAGAACAGAGGAACCCCTTTAACGAGAGAACAGAAGAACAGAAGAACCCCTTTAACGAGAGAACAGAAGAACATGGGGCGGCACTAGTTCAGTTGGTGGAGCATTCGCCCACTGATCTGAAGGTTGCTGGTGTGATTCCAGCTCCCACAGATGAATGCTACCGTTGTATCCTTGGGCAAGACACTTAACCCACCTCGCCCCTAGTGTCTGTGTATACTGTGTGAGTGGTTCCTTGTTGTAAAGCACTTTGAGCCTTGAAGGTCAAAAAGCACTATAGAAAAATGTGACCATTTATCAACATCTTTAACGAGAGAACAGAAGAACCCCTGTCACACACCTGTCACACACCTGTCACACACCTGTCACTCACAACTCTAGTCACTGTGTAACGCGTTTATACTGTGTGTGACTTGGACTTGGACCTGGACCTGGTCTTGTACTCACCCTGGATCTTCGGCAGCGTCTGAAGTTGAGACTGAAACACACAGAGGTCAGAGGTCACACATCTGAAAGCCACGCCCCTTTCCCTAAACCCCGCCCTCTGCAATACAAGGAAGTATACAGTCTTTTATTTTGACAGGACCTGTGTACAGTCTTTTATTTTGACAGGACCTGTGTAGAGTCTTTTATTTTGACAGTACCTGGGCAGGTCGGGGGTCATGGGCCACGGCGTCCAGCAGGGGGCAGTGTTTCCTCACGTCATCGATCGTCACGATTTTATCAAAACCCAACCTTTAAAATCACAGAAAGGAAGAACCAGGACTAGACCAGGACTAAACCAGGACTAAACCAGGACTAAACCAGGACTAAACCAGGACTAAAGCAACCTTTAAAAACACAAATTAAAACTGTTAAAACTGTTCTCGTAGTGTTTTATTTTGAAGGAGACAGTAGTCATGTTTTATTTTGACGGAGGCAGTAATATTGTTTTATTTTGAACGAGACAGTAGTCGTGTTTTATTTTGAAGGAGACAGTAATAGTGTTTTATTTTGAAGGAGACAGTAGTCATGTTTTATTTTGAAGGAGACAGTAGTAGTATTTTATTTTGAAGGAGGCAGTAGTCGTGTTTTATTTTGAAGGAGACAGTAGTCGTGTTTTATTTTGAAGGAGACAGTAGTCGTGTTTTATTTTGAAGGAGACAGTAATATTGTTTTATTTTGAAGGAGGCAGTAGTCGTGTTTTATTTTGAAGGAGACAGTAGTCATGTTTTATTTTGAAGGAGACAGTAGTCATGTTTTATTTTGAAGGAGACAGTAGTCGTGTTTTATTTTGAAGGAGACAGTAGTCGTGTTTTATTTTGAAGGAGACAGTAGTCGTGTTTTATTTTGAAGGAGGCAGTAGTCGTGTTTTATTTTAAAGGAGACAGTAGTCGTGTTTTATTTTGAAGGAGGCAGTAATATTGTTTTATTTTGAAGGAGGCAGTAGTCGTGTTTTATTTTGAAGGAGGCAGTAGTCATGTTTTATTTTGAAGGAGACAGTAATCGTGTTTTATTTTGAAGGAGACAGTAGTCGTGTTTTATTTTGAAGGAGACAGTAGTCGTGTTTTATTTTGAAGGAGGCAGTAGTCGTGTTTTATTTTGAAGGAGGCAGTAATATTGTTTTATTTTGAAGGAGGCAGTAATATTGTTTTATTTTGAAGGAGACAGTAGTCATGTTTTATTTTGAAGAAGACAGTAGTCGTGTTTTATTTTGAAGGAGACAGTAGTCGTGTTTTATTTTGAAGGAGACAGTAGTCGTGTTTTATTTTGAAGGAGGCAGTAATATTGTTTTATTTTGAAGGAGGCAGTAGTCGTGTTTTATTTTGAAGGAGGCAGTAGTCGTGTTTTATTTTGAAGGAGGCAGTAGTCGTGTTTTATTTTGAAGGAGAAAGTAGTCGTGTTTTATTTTGAAGGAGGCAGTAATATTGTTTTATTTTGAAGGAGGCAGTAGTCGTGTTTTAGTTTGAAGGAGAAAGTAGTCATGTTTTATTTTGAAGGAGGCAGTAATATTGTTTTATTTTGAAGGAGGCAGTAGTCATGTTTTATTTTGAAGGAGACAGTAGTCGTGTTTTATTTTGAAGGAGACAGTAGTCGTGTTTTAATTTGAAGGAGACAGTAGTCGTGTTTTATTTTGAAGGAGGCAGTAGTCGTGTTTTATTTTGAAGGAGGCAGTAGTCGTGTTTTATTTTGAAGGAGACAGTAGTCGTGTTTTATTTTGAAGGAGGCAGTAATATTGTTTTATTTTGAAGGAGACAGTAGTCGTGTTTTATTTTGAAGGAGGCAGTAGTCGTGTTTTATTTTGAAGGAGACAGTAGTCGTGTTTTATTTTGAAGGAGACAGTAGTCGTGTTTTATTTTGAAGGAGACAGTAGTCGTGTTTTATTTTGAAGGAGACAGTAGTCGTGTTTTATTTTGAAGGAGACAGTAGTCGTGTTTTATTTTGAAGGAGGCAGTAATATTGTTTTATTTTGAAGGAGGCAGTAGTCGTGTTTTATTTTGAAGGAGGCAGTAGTCATGTTTTATTTTGAAGGAGACAGTAATCGTGTTTTATTTTGAAGGAGACAGTAGTCGTGTTTTATTTTGAAGGAGACAGTAGTCGTGTTTTATTTTGAAGGAGGCAGTAGTCGTGTTTTATTTTGAAGGAGAAAGTAGTCGTGTTTTATTTTGAAGGAGGCAGTAATATTGTTTTATTTTGAAGGAGGCAGTAGTCGTGTTTTAGTTTGAAGGAGAAAGTAGTCATGTTTTATTTTGAAGGAGGCAGTAATATTGTTTTATTTTGAAGGAGGCAGTAGTCATGTTTTATTTTGAAGGAGACAGTAGTCGTGTTTTATTTTGAAGGAGAAAGTAGTCATGTTTTATTTTGAAGGAGGCAGTAATATTGTTTTATTTTGAAGGAGGCAGTAGTCATGTTTTATTTTGAAAGAGACAGTAGTCGTGTTTTATTTTGAAGGAGACAGTAGTCGTGTTTTATTTTGAAGGAGGCAGTAGTCATGTTTTATTTTGAAGGAGACAGTAGTCGTGTTTTATTTTGAAGGAGACAGTAGTCGTGTTTTATTTTGAAGGAGACAGTAGTCGTGTTTTATTTTGAAAATCAGACCTGTGGGCGATGTCTCTGATTGGTCCTTGTCCCGACACCAGCACGACTTTGTGATGAAGACTCTTCATCATCGTCAGGGGGCTGTACGACAGGACCACCTGCTCCGGCCGCACCTGCCAATCAGAGAGAAGAGAGAGAGTCAGACAGCCAATCAGAGAGAAGAGAAAGTCAGACAGCCAATCAGAGAGAAGAGAAAGTCAGACAGCCAATCAGAGAGAAGAGAGAGTCAGATGGCCAATCAGAGAGAAGAGAGAGTCAGATGGCCAATCAGAGAGAAGAGAAAGTCAGACAGCCAATCAGAGAGAAGAGAGAGTCAGACGGCCAATCAGAGAGAAGAGAGAGAGTCAGACGGCCAATCAGAGAGAAGAGAGAGTCAGACGACCAATCAGAGAGAAGAGAGAGAGTCAAACGGCCAATCAAAGACAAGAGAGAGTCAGACGGCCAATCAGAGAGAAGAGAGGGTCACCTGTCCTGTCACCTGCAGCAGCTCTGACAGCTGATTGGCTCTCACCTGGGCGTGCAGCAGCTCTGACAGCTGATTGGCTCTCTGCTCGCGGTGACAGCTTCCCGCGTTGGTCACAAACACCACTGGAAACAGGAAGTCCTTGTTTGGGCGCTGGAGCCTCTTAAAGGCGCGGCGCGCGGCCGGAACCACGGAGCGACCACGAACCAGAACCCCGTCCACGTCCAGAAGAAGACCGGCCTGAACCAGAACCACACGCAGAACTGAACCAGGACTGAACCAGGACTGAACCAGAACCACACGCAGAACTGAACCAGGACTGAACCAGGACTGAACCAGAACCACACGCAGAACTGAACCAGGCCTGAACCAGAACCACACGCAGAACTGAACCAGGCCTGAACCAGAACCACACGCAGAACTGAACCAGGACTGAACCAGGACTGAACCAGGACTAAAACAGGACTAAACCAGGACTAAACCAGAACCACACGCAGAACTGAACCAGGACTGAACCAGAACTGAACCAGGACTAAACCAGGACCGAACCAGAACCACACGCAGAACTAAACCAGGACTAAACCAGGACTGAACCAGGTCTAAACCAGGACTAAACCAGGTCTCAACCAGAACTAAACCAGGACTAAACCAGGTCTAAACCAGAACTAAACCAGGACTAAAACAGGACTAAACCAGGACTAAACCAGGTCTCAACCAGAACTAAACCAGGACTAAACCAGGTCTCAACCAGAACTAAACCAGGACTAAACCAGGACTAAACCAGGACTGAACCAGGACTAAACCAGGACTAAACCAGGACTAAACCAGGACTGAACCAGAACTAAACCAGGACTAAACCAGGTCTAAACCAGGACTAAACCAGGACTAAACCAGGTCTAAACCAGGTCTAAACCAGGTCTAAACCAGGACTAAACCAGGTCTAAACCAGGAAAACTAAACCAGGTCTAAACCAGGTCTAAACCAGGACTAAACCAGGTCTAAACCAGGACTAAACCAGGTCTAAACCAGGACTAAACCAGGAATAAACCAGGACTAAACCAGGTCTAAACCAGGTCTAAACCAGGACTAAACCAGGTCTAAACCAGGACTAAACCAGAACTAAACCAGGACTAAACCAGGACTAAACCAGGTCTAAACCAGGACTAAACCAGAACTAAACCAGGTCTAAACCAGGACTAGACCAGAACTAAACCAGGTCTAAACTAGGACTAAACCAGGACTAAACCAGGACTAAACCAGAACTAAACCAGGACTAAACCAGGACTAAACCAGGTCTAAACCAGGTCTAAACCAGAACTAAACCAGGACTAAACCAGGACTAAACCAGGACTAAACCAGGTCTAGACACACACATGATCCCAGTACAGGACTTTTGAAGCGTCCCTCAGAGTCGTGGGATTTTGGGTAGAAACAGAAACAGAAACAAAAAAACAGAAATCAAAAACGTGATCGTGTCAAATCCGTAAATAAACCGAATCTGATTTCACCAAAACATGAAAATATGAAACAAACAACAAGTAAAATTCAAGTCAAACCTGAGGAGCTCCACACGACGCACGTCTGAAGAACTGAAGACCTGCTCTAGACCACATCCTGAACCGGGTCTGAACCAGGTCTGAACCGGGTCTGAACCGGGACTGAACCAGGTCTGAACCAGGTCTGAACCAGGTCTGAACCGGGTCTGAACCGGGACTGAACCAGGTCTGAACCAGGTCTAAAGAAGGTCTGAACCAGGCTCAAAGCAGGTCTTCCTCAGGTCTTGGTCAGATCTTGGTCAGGTCTTCCTAAGGTCTTGCTCAGGTCCTGGTCAGGTCCTGGTCAGATCTTGGTCAGGTCTTCCTCTAGTCTTGCTCAGGTCCTGGTCAGGTATTCCTAAGGTCTTGCTCAGGTCCTGGTCAGGTCTTCCTAAGGTCTTGCTCAGGTCTTGCTCAGGTCCAGGTCAGGTCTTCCTCAGGTCCTGGTCAGGTCTTGCTCTTGGTCTTGTGAGTGGTGTTGTGTGGAGCGGCCCAGGTCCTGCTGTAGTCCCGGTTTGGTCCTCGTGTGGTCCTCGTGGGTCTCGTGGTCCTCGTGGGTCTCGTGGTCCTCGTGGGTCTGGTGAACAGGAGCGGTGAGGTTCTTCATTAACTCGTTAGACTCTGGAATCTTCCTCAGACTCGAACACCGACGAACTTTTACACTTTTACATCTTCCTCCTTTTCTTTGGTTTCTTTTTGTTTCTTTTTGTTTGTTTTTGTTCCTCTGGGGTTGTGGGTTCGATTCCCCAAAAGCTCCTCCCACCTGGTGATGTCATCAGACCTGGTTTAGTCCCGGTTTAGACCTGGTCTAGTCCTGGTTCAGTCCTGGTTTAGTCCTGGTTTAGACCTGGTTTAGTTCTGGTTTAGTTCTGGTTTAGTCCTGGTTTAGTCCTGGTTTAGTCCTGGTTTAGTCCTGGTTTAGTTCTGGTTTAGTCCTGGTTTAGTCCTGGGTCCTGGTTTAGTTCTGGTTTAGTCCTGGTTTAGTCCTGGTTTAGACCTGGTTTAGTCCTGGTTTAGTTCTGGTTTAGTCCTGGTTTAGTCCTGGTTTAATTCTGGTTTAGACCTGGTTTAGTCCTGGTTTAGTTCTGATTTAGTCCTGGTTTAGTCCTGGTTTAGACCTGGTTTAATTCTGTTTTTTCTTTCAGTTCCTTTATTGGTTTTATAATTTTTTATGTTTTATTTGTGTGTGTTGGTATTTTTTTTTTTTTTTGTTTTATAATTGAAAAAAAAAAAAAAAATTAAATAAAATTCTGTTGTTCAGAAATAAACAAAAGTCCATTAGTCCAGTTTTCTGCGCGTGTGATTGGCTGGTTGTTAAATGGAGGCGTGTGATTGGCTGGTGGGTAAATGGGGGCGTGTGATTGGTTGGTGGGTAAATGGGGGCGTGTGATTGGCTGGTTGGTACATGGAGGCGTGTGATTGGTTGTTCTTTGTGGTTTTAAATGTTCTTTTGTGTTGTTTTATTTCTCGTGTTTATTTCAGACATATTCACTCATTCTTAGATTTTATTCATTTTCAGGACGATTTTTAATCATTTAAATATTATTATTTCTGAAAGTCGATGGAAAAATAGATTTAACTTATAAAGAAACACTTATTTCATATTTAATAATAATAAAAAGTTATAATTATTCTACTTTTAGTGACGCTTTTCCTCGGGGGTCAGAGGTCAGTTTGCGGCAGGCGGAACCTCTTTTTCGTTCCGCTGTTTCCGCCCGGACCCGCTCCCCGCTCCGTCACTTCCTGTGCTGTGTTTTAAAGCGGCCCGGGCCCAGTCCGCGGCTGAATATTTTTGGTTTGATTTTGGTGAATCCGCTCGGATCGGCGCCATCGGAACCGCAGTCATGGTGAGCGGGGCCCGGGGGGTTCGGTACCGGCCCGGTCCACGCGCGCAGACCGGTATTGACGCGAGGATGAAGCCGAAAGTGCGCGCTCTTCCCCGGGGAAAGTTCGAGGCTCCCGCGGCGCTTCGGACGTTGATCTTACGTCGCGTTTTGTCTTTGAGTTTCACGTTTTGTTTTTTCTTACGCTCGTTCGGTTCAAGTTTCCTCCGGGGCCGTGAAAACTACAACAACAACGAGGCGAAGTTTAAGTTTATTTGTCCGTAAATGAAGCGAGAACCCGAACACGACCCGAACAGAACCTGTGGTCCGCTCCGGTCCAGTCATTCATCTACCCGTTTACCCGATCATTCATTCATTCATCCATACCTCCATTCATTCATTCATTCTGCTCCGGAGGGTCTTTACTCGGTCTTTACTCGGTCTTTACTCGGTCTGTAGTCGGTTTTGACTTGGTCTGTAGTTGGTTTTTAGTCTGTCTGTAGTCGGTCTGTAAAGACAGACTACAGACAGACTAGTCAGTCTTTACTCGGTCTTTACTCGGTCTTTTTACTCGGTCTTTTTACTCGGTCTTTTTACTCGGTCTTTTTAGTCGGTCTTTTTTACTCGGTCTTTTTACTCGGTCTTTTTACTCGGTCTTTTTACTCGGTCTTTACTCGGTCTTTTTACTCGGTCTTTACTCGGTCTTTTTACTCGGTCTTTTTACTCGGTTTTTACTCGGTCTTTTTAGTCGGTCTTTACTCGGTCTTTTTAGTCGGTCTTTACTCGGTCTTTTTAGTCGGTCTTTTTACTCGGTCTTTTTACTCGGTCTTTACTCGGTCTTTTTACTCGGTCTTTTTAGTCGGTCTTTTTACTCGGTCTTTTTAGTCGGTCTTTTTACTCGGTCTTTACTTGGTCTGTAGTTGGTTTTTAGTCTGTCTGTAGTTGGTCTGTAAAGACCGACTACAGACCGACTAGTCAGTCTTTACTCAGTCTTTTTACTCGGTCTTTTTACTCGGTCTGTAGTCGATCTGTAGTCGGTCTGTAGTCTGCGTGTAGTTGTGTGTGTGTGTGTTTGTGTATATTTGTGTGACAGTTGTGTATTTGATGTGTGTATTTGTGTGTGACAGTTGTGTATTTGATGTGTTTGTGCGTTTCAGACGGTGTGTGTGACAGTTGTGTGTTTTTGTGCGTTTCAGACGGTGTGTGTGACAGTTGTGTGTGTTTGTGCGTTTCAGACGGTGTGTGTGACAGTTGTGTGTTTTGTGCGTTTCAGACGGTGGTGTGTGTGACAGTTTGTGTGTGTTTGTGCGTTTCAGACGGTGTGTGTGTGACAGTTGTGTGTGTTTGTGCGTTTCAGACGGTGTGTGTGACAGTTGTGTGTGTTTGTGCGTTTCAGACGGTGTGTGTGACAGTTGTGTGTTTGTGCGTTTCAGACGTGTGTGTGTGTGACAGTTGTGTGTGTTTGTGCGTTTCAGACGGTGTGTGTGACAGTTGTGTGTGTTTGTGCGTTTCAGACGGTGTGTGTGACAGTTGTGTGTGTTTGTGCGTTTCAGACGGTGTGTGTGACAGTGTGTGTGTTTGTGCGTTTCAGACGGTGTGTGTGACAGTTGTGTGTGTTTGTGCGTTTCAGACGGTGTGTGTGACAGTTGTGTGTTTGTGCGTTTCAGACGGTGTGTGTGACAGTGTGTGTGTGTTGTGTGGTGTTTGTGCGTTTCAGACGGTGTGTGTGACAGTTGTGTGTGTTTGTGCGTTTCAGACGGTGTGTGTGACAGTTGTGTGTTTTGTGTTTGCGTTTCAGACAGTTGTGTGTGTTTGTGCGTTTCAGACGGTGTGTGTGACAGTTGTGTGTTTGTGCGTTTCAGACGGTGTGTGTGACAGTTGTGTGTGTTTGTGCGTTTCAGACGGTGTGTGTGACAGTTGTGTGTGTTTGTGCGTTTCAGACGGTGTGTGTGACAGTTGTGTGTTTTTGTGCGTTTCAGACGGTGTGTGTGACAGTTGTGTGTGTTTGTGCGTTTCAGACGGTGTGTGTGACAGTTGTGTGTGTTTGTGCGTTTCAGACGGTGTGTGTGACAGTTGTGTGTTTTTGTGCGTTTCAGACGGTGTGTGTGACAGTTGTGTGTTTGTGCGTTTCAGACGGTGTGTGTGACAGTTGTGTGTGTTTGTGCGTTTCACGGTGTGTGACGTGTGTGTTCAGACGGTGTGTGTGACAGTTGTGTGTTTGTGCGTTTCAGACGGTGTGTGTGACAGTTGTGTGTGTTTGTGCGTTTCAGACGGTGTGTGTGACAGTTGTGTGTTTGTGCGTTTCAGACGGTGTGTGTGACAGTTGTGTGTGTTTGTGCGTTTCAGACGGTGTGTGTGACAGTTGTGTGTGTTTGTGCGTTTCAGACGGTGTGTGTGACAGTTGTGTGTTTGTGCGTTTCAGACGGTGTGTGTGACAGTTGTGTGTTTGTGCGTTTCAGACGGTGTGTGTGACAGTTGTGTGTGTTTGTGCGTTTCAGACGGTGTGTGTGACAGTTGTGTGTGTTGTGCGTTTCAGACGGTGTGTGTGACGTGTGTGTGTGACAGTTGTGTGTGTTTGTGCGTTTCAGACGGTGTGTGTGACAGTTGTGTGTGTTTGTGCGTTTCAGACGGTGTGTGTGACAGTTGTGTGTGTTTGTGCGTTTCAGACGGTGTGTGTGACAGTTGTGTGTGTTTGTGCGTTTCAGACGGTGTGTGTGACAGTTGTGTGTTTTTGTGCGTTTCAGACGGTGTGTGTGACAGTTGTGTGTGTGTGTGTTTGTGCGTTTCAGACGGTGTGTGTGACAGTTGTGTGTTTGTGCGTTTCAGACGGTGGGGAAGAGCTCGAAGATGCTGCAGCACATCGACTTCAGGATGCGTTGTATTCTTCAGGACGGACGCATTTTCATCGGGACGTTTAAAGCTTTCGACAAACACATGAACCTGATCCTGTGTGACTGCGACGAGTTCAGGAAGATCAAGTCAGTCTGTGTGTGTGTGTGTTGTGTGTTTTTGTGTATGTTTGTGTGGGGTGTTGTGTGTGTTGTATGTTGTGTGTTGTGTGTTGTGTGTGTTTTAAATGTGGTGTGATGTTTGTGTGTGTGTGTGTGTGTGTTTGTGTTGTGTTGTGTATGTTTGTGTGTTGTGTGTTTTAAATGTGGTGTGATGTTTGTGTGTGTTGTATGTTGTGTGTTTGTGTGTGTGTTGTGTTGTGTTGTGTATGTTTGTGTGTTGTGTGTTTTAAATGTGGTGTGATGTTTGTGTGTGTTGTGTTGTGTGTGTGTTTGTGTGTTGTGTGTTTTAAATGTGGTGTGATGTTTGTGTGTGTTGTATGTTTGTGTGTGTGTGTGTGTTGTGTTGTGTGTGTTTGTGTGTTGTGTGTTTTAAATGTGGTGTGATGTTTGTGTGTGTTGTGTGTGTGTGTTGTGTTGTGTATGTTTGTGTGTTGTGTGTTTTAAATGTGGTGTGATGTTTGTGTGTGTTGTATGTTTGTGTGTGTTGTGTGGTTTAAATGGTCTGTGTTTGTGTGTGTTGTATGATTGTGTGTGTTGTATGTTTGTGTGTGTTGTATGTTTGTGTGTGTTGTGTGTTTTTGTGTGTTGTGTGTGTTTTAAATAGTCTGTGTTGGGTGTTGTGTGTGTTTTAAATGGTGTGTGGTGTGTGTTGTGTGTGTTGTATGTTTGTGTGTGTTTTAAATGGTGTGTGTTGTGTGTGTTGTATGTTTGTGTGTGTTTTAAATGGTGTGTGGTGTGTGTTGTGTTGTTTGTGTGTGTTGTGTGTGTGTGTGTGTTGTGTGTGTTTAAATGTGTGTGTGTGTGTTTTGTGTGTGTGTGTGTTGTGTGTGTGTGTTGTGTGTGTTTTAAATGGTGTGTGTTGTGTGTGTTGTATGTTTGTGTGTGTTTTAAATGGTGTTGTGTGTGTTGTGTGTGTTGTATGTTTGTGTGTGTTGTGTGTGTTTTAAATGGTGTGTGTGTGTGTGTGTGTGTTGTGTGTTGTGTGTTTTAAATGTGTGTGTGTGTGTGTTTGTGTGTGTTGTGTGTGTGTGTGTGTGTGTGTATGTTTGTGTGTGTTGTGTGTGTTTTAAATGGTGTGTGTGTGTGTTTGTGTGTGTTGTATGTTTGTGTGTGTTGTGTGTTTTAAATGGTGTGTGTTTGTGTGTGTTGTATGTTTGTGTGTGTTTTGTGTGTGTTGTGTGTGTGTGTTGTGTGTTTTAAATTGTCTGTGGTGTGTGTGTGTTGTATGTTTGTGTGTGTTGTATGTTTGTGTGTGTTGTGTATGTTTGTGTGTGTTGTGTGTGTTTTAAGTGGTGTGTGTTGTGTGTGTTGTGTGTTTTAAATGGTGTGTGGTGTGTGTTTCAGACCTAAGAACACGAAGCAGCCGGAGCGAGAGGAGAAGAGAGTTCTGGGTCTGGTTCTGCTCCGAGGAGAAAACCTGGTGTCCATGACGGTGGAAGGACCTCCTCCTAAAGACGTGAGAACCTCTGTCTCTGTGTGTCTCTGTCTCTGTGTCTGTGTGTCTCTGTGTGTCTCTGTGTCTGTGTGTCTCTGTGTGTCTCTGTGTGTATCGGTCTGTGTGTCTCTGTCTGTGTGTCTCTGTCTGTGTGTCTCTGTCTCTGTGTGTCTCTGTGTCTGTGTGTCTCTGTGTCTGTGTCTGTGTGTCTCTGTGTGTATCGGTCTGTGTGTCTCTGTGTGTCTCTGTGTCTGTGTGTCTCTGTCTCTGTGTCTGTGTCTGTGTGTCTCTGTGTGTATCGGTCTGTCTGTCTCTGTGTGTCTCTGTGTCTGTGTCTCTGTGTCTCTGTGTCTCTGTGTGTCTCTGTCTCTGTGTGTCTCTGTGTGTCTGTGTGTCTCTGTCTCTGTGTGTCTCTGTGTGTCTCTGTCTCTGTGTCTGTGTCTGTGTGTCTCTGTGTCTGTGTGTCTCTGTCTCTGTGTGTCTCTCTGTGTGTCTCTGTCTCTGTGTCTGTGTCTCTGTGTCTCTGTCTCTGTGTGTCTCTGTCTCTGTGTCTCTGTGTGTATCGGTCTGTGTGTCTCTGTCTCTGTGTGTATCGGTCTGTGTCTCTGTGTGTCTCTGTGTCTGTGTCTCTGTGTGTCTCTGTCTCTTCCTCACGTGTGTGTGTGTCTCTGTGTGTCTGTCTCTTCCTCACGTGTGTGTGTGTCTCTGTGTGTCTCTGTCTCTTCCTCACGTGTGTGTGTGTCTCTGTGTGTCTCTGTCTCTTCCTCACGCGTGTGTGTGTCTCTGTGTGTCTTTGTCTCTTCCTCACGCGTGTGTGTGTCTCTGTGTGTCTGTGTCTGTGTCTGTGTCTCTGTGTGTCTGTCTCTTCCTCACGTGTGTGTGTGTCTGTGTGTCTCTGTGTCTGTCTCTTCCTCACGTGTGTGTCTGTGTGTGTCTGTGTCTCTGTCTCTTCCTCACGTGTGTGTGTGTGTCTGTCTCTTCCTCACGTGTGTGTGTGTGTCTGTCTCTTCCTCACGTGTGTGTGTGTGTCTGTGTCTCTGTCTCTTCCTCACGTGTGTGTGTGTGTGTGTGTCTGTCTCTTCCTCACGTGTGTGTGTGTCTGTGTCTCTGTGTCTCTGTCTCTTCCTCACGCGTGTGTGTGTCTCTGTGTGTCTGTGTCTCTGTGTCTGTGTCTGTGTGTCTGTCTCTTCCTCACGTGTGTGTGTGTGTGTCTCTGTCTGTGTCTCTGTGTCTGTCTCTTCCTCACGTGTGTGTGTGTGTGTGTGTGTCTGTGTGTCTGTCTGTCTCTTCCTCACGTGTGTGTGTGTGTGTCTGTGTGTCTGTGTCTCTGTCTCTTCCTCACGTGTGTGTGTCTCTGTGTCTCTGTCTCTTCCTCACGTGTGTCTGTGTCTCTGTGTGTCTGTCTCTTCCTCACGCGTGTGTGTCTGTGTGTGTGTCTGTCTCTTCCTCACGTGTGTGTGTGTGTCTGTGTCTCTGTCTCTTCCTCACGTGTGTGTGTGTGTGTGTCTGTGTGTCTGTGTCTCTGTCTCTTCCTCACGTGTGTGTGTGTGTGTCTGTGTGTCTCTGTCTCTTCCTCACGTGTGTGTGTGTGTGTCTGTGTGTCTGTGTCTCTGTCTCTTCCTCACGTGTGTCTCTGTGTGTCTGTGTGTCTGTCTCTTCCTCACGTGTGTGTGTGTGTGTCTGTGTGTCTCTGTCTCTTCCTCACGCGTGTGTGTGTGTCTCTGTGTGTGTCTGTGTCTCTGTCTCTTCCTCATGCGTGTGTGTGTCTCTGTCTCTTCCTCACGCGTGTGTGTGTCTCTGTGTGTCTCTGTCTCTTCCTCACGTGTGTGTGTGTCTCTGTCTCTTCCTCACGTGTGTCTGTGTCTGTGTGTGTCTCTTCCTCATGCGTGTGTGTGTCTCTGTGTGTGTCTGTCTCTTCCTCACGTGTGTGTGTCTGTGTGTCTGTGTCTCTCTCTTCCTCATGCGTGTGTGTGTCTCTGTCTCTTCCTCACGCGTGTGTATGTGTGTTTTTGTTGTTTCAGACGGGCATCGCCCGCGTGCCCCTGGCAGGTGTGGCAGGTGGTCCCGGCGTGGGCAGGGCGGCCGGCAGGGGCGTCCCGGCGGGCGCTCCGATGGCGGCAGCGCCGGCGGGTCTGGCGGGTCCCGTGAGGGGAGTGGGCGGACCCTCGCAGCAGGTGAGGCCCCGTTACCATAACAACAACAACAACCCTCACTAAATAGATTTATATCTGTTTAGATTTAGATTCAAGTAAAACGACACTTCTGACACTTTATTCAACTAAATAAATGTTTTTATTTTATTTTAGTCCAACCAGGAACTAAAACCACAAACCTAAAAACAAAACAAAAATCCAAATGGGAAAACAGGTGTGAAGGTTTTTTATTTTTAATTTTATTTTATTTTATTTATTTTTTTTTGCAAAACTATATTTAGTTAAAAAGAACAAACTTGACTCCTAAAAATTGTAATAAATTTTATTTTTTTTGTTCTTTAGTGAAATAATTGTTGAAGTTTGATAAAGATGTTTCATGTGTCAGTTTGTTTTTAGTGCAGAAAGACGAGACGCGACGAGTGATTCAAAAAAACAAAAACTAAACTGCAGCTCGTGTGTGAACCGGAAAAAAACAACACAATAAAATCAACAAAACTCTGGCGGGGTCAGAGGTCAGACTCTGGTCTTTAACCTTTGACCTCTTGTGCCTCAGGTCATGACCCCTCAGGGCAGGGGCACCGTTGCCGTGGCGGCGGCCGGCGCCAGTATCGCGGGAGCGCCCACGCAGTACCCCCCCGGACGAGGAGCCCCGCCCCCTATGGGCCGAGGAGCGCCCCCAGGTCAGACTCACTCCTGATTGGCTCCCGTGTCTGTGTGCTCTTCTCTGATTGGCTCCTGGGTCTGTGCTCTTCTCTGATTGGCTCCCGTGTCTGTGTGCTCTTCTCTGATTGGCTCCTGGGTCTGTGCTCTTCTCTGATTGGCTCCCGTGTCTGTGTGCTCTTCTCTGATTGGCTCCCGTGTCTGTGTGCTCTTCTCTGATTGGCTGTTGTGTTGCAGGTATGATGGGCCCGCCCCCTGGCATGCGCCCGCCGATGGGTCCCCCAATGGGGATGCCCCCGGGCAGAGGTGCTCCCATGGGCATGCCTCCCCCCGGCATGAGGCCCCCTCCCCCGGGCATGAGAGGTGAGTCCGAGTCAGGGTCCGGGTCCAGGTCCAGGTCTAGGTCCGGGTCTGTGTGTTTCGTGTTTCAGTCTCTAACTCCGTCCTCTCTCCTCAGGACCCCCTCCCCCCGGGATGAGACCGCCCCCGCGCCCCTGATGCCCTCCCACACCCCCGGAGCCTGGGCCTGGTCCTGGTCCTGGTCCTGTTCCTGTTTGTACAGTTTTTTTCTTTTGTACTTTAGTTTTTAATAAAGTCGTTGACACACTTTGGTCTGAGTCATTTTATTGTTTTTTATTATTATTATTATTATTATATATATATATATATATATATTTTTTTTTTTTTTTTTATTATTATTATTTTTTTGTATTTTATTATTATTTTTTTTTTGTATTTTATTATGCTTTTTTTATTTATAATTTTTATTTTTTTCTTGTTAAAGGCTGAGAGCAGAGCGCCCCCTGCTGGTCGTTTGTGTCATGTTCTTGGTTCTGTGATTTTCGTTGTTTTCGTTCGCCACAAAAATGTTCACATGCTAAAAAAGAAAAAAAATCACAAAACTCTGACAGAACTTTTGAATTTAGTAAATAAGTTTAAAAATACAATTTCAGTGATTCTGTCGTTGCTGAAATAAATTAATTTGGAAAAATAATCACGCAAAAAGTAAAATACTAAAACGGCACAAAGAGAATTTCTTGAACACGTCGCACAAAAACAACTGTAAAAAAACAAATGATTGACAGGTTTGTGTAGCTGTGTGTCTGAGGCGACATCGCACACACACAATAACACAACACAATAACACAACACAATAACACAACACAACTCTGCAGGGACTGAACACGGATCTATGAGACACAAATACACACACACAAATACACAGACTTGTTTGGGTCAAATACAGAAAATCTGCTTCAAAACTCCAAGAAAATCACAGTTTTTGTTTGTTTTATTATTACAGACCCGACGTGTCCCAGGTTTTGATTTGGAAACTCGGGTCACCCTCGAGTCAGCTTCGAGTCAGCGCAAAAATATAAGAAATAAAGTCATGGGGAAAAAAATTTAACACTGTGATTGTATTAATCTGGTTCTGTTCGGTTTTGTCTGTTTTTTTTTGGTTTGTTTTTGGTTTTTTGCAGTACCGGGAAATCACGTGACTGGCCGCAAGTCACGTGACGCGGTGTTTTTGGCGGAAGTGAGTCTGGGTCCGCGGCACGAAGAGTCTGAAGGTAAAACTCTAAAGTCTCTAAAGTCTCTAAATTTAACCCGAGGAAACTTCACAACCAACCGACCCCTGCAGAACCTCAGGCCGAACCTCCAGAACCTCCCGGCGGGGACGGGAGCGGGGACGGGAGCGGGGACGGGAGGGACGGGACGGGGACGGGAGCGGGACCGGGGACGGGAGCGGGAGCGGGGACGGGACGGGACGGGGACGGGAGCGGGGACGGGAGCGCTCAGACCCGGGGTGAAACGTCTGCAGGGTCCGTGTCAGGTTCTGGAGGTTCTGGACGTTTCACAAATGTTTGACGGAATCTAGTTTTTTTTGTGTGTGTGTGTGTTTTTTTTGTTTGTCTTGTGACTTTTCGCGTTAATCACGTGACTTATGAAACAGTCACGTGATTAACGCGAAACTTTAATCGGAACTAAACCATGTCTAAACCAGGTCTAAACCAGAACTAAACCAGGACTAAACCAGGACTAAACCAGAACTAAACCAGGACTAAACCAGGACTAAACCAGGACTAAACCAGGACTAAAACAGGTCTAAACCAGGTCTAAACCAGAACTAAACCAGGTCTAAACCAGGTCTAAACCAGGACTCTAAACCAGGTCTAAACCAGGTCTAAACCAGGTCTAAACCAGAACTAAACCAGGACTAAACCAGAACTAAACCAGAACTAAACCAGGACTAAACCAGGACTAAACCAGGACTAAACCAGGACTAAAGCAGGTCTAAACCAGGTCTAAACCAGAACTAAACCAGGTCTAAACCAGGTCTAAACCAGGTCTAAACCAGGACTAAACCAGGTCTAAACCAGGTCTAAACCAGAACTAAACCAGGACTAAACCAGACTAAACCAGGACTAAACCAGGACTAAACCAGGACTAAACCAGAACTAAACCAGGACTAAACCAGGACTAAACCAGGTCTAAACCAGAACTAAACCAGGTCTAAACCAGGTCTAAACCAGAACTAAACCAGGACTAAACCAGGACTAAACCAGGTCTAAACCAGGTCTAAACCAGTCTAAACCAGAACTAAACCAGGACTAAACCAGGACTAAACCAGGTCTAAACCAGGTCTAAACCAGAACTAAACCAGGACTAAACCAGGACTAAACCAGGTCTAAACCAGGTCTAAACCAGAACTAAACCAGGACTAAACCAGGTCTAAACCAGGACTAAACCAGGTCTAAACCAGGTCTAAACCAGGTCTAAACCAGGACTAAACCAGGTCTAAACCAGAACTAAACCAGGACTAAACCAGGACTAAACCAGGTCTAAACTAAACCAGGTCTAAACCAGGACTAAACCAGGACTAAACCAGGACTAAACCAGGTCTAAACCAGGTCTAAACCAGGTCTAAACCAGGACTAAACCAGGACTAAACCAGGTCTAAACCAGGTCTAAACCAGGACTAAACCAGGTCTAAACCAAGTCTAAACCAGGTCTAAACCAGGTCTAAACCAGGACTAAACCAGGTCTAAACCAGGTCTAAACCAGAACTAAACCAGGACTAAACCAGGTCTAAACCAGGACTAAACCAGGACTAAACCAGGTCTAAACCAGGACTAAACCAGGACTAAACCACTAAACCAGGACTAAACCAGGTAAACCTAAACCAGGTCTAAACCAGGTCTAAACCAACTAAACCAGGACTAGCAGGTCTAAACCAGGTCTAAACCAGGTCTAAACCAGAACTAAACCAGGACTAAACCAGGTCTAAACCAGGTCTAAACCAGGTCTAAACCAGAACTAAACCAGACTAAACCAGGACTAAACCAGGTCTAAACCAGTCTAAACCAGGACTAAACCAGGTCTAAACCAGGTCTAAACCAGACTAAACCAGGTCTAAACCAGGACTAAACCACTAAACCAGGTAAACCAGGTCTAAACCAGGTCTAAACCAGGACTAAACCAGGACTAAACCAGGTCTAAAC
>NW_026571207.1:421037-433220 GCF_026225935.1 Boleophthalmus pectinirostris | reverse complement strand
CTGGGGTATTACTGAACCCCCTTTACCCTGACCCTACACTCAGGCTCCACACGGGGGCGCACTCAGCTGTTTGGAGCGCTTTGTTTTGGTTATTAGCTTTAGCCTGTTAGCTCCTCTTTAGCTCCTCTTTAGCCCCGCTCCGGTAGCGCAGGTTTTACCGGGTTCTGCTCCGGTTCGGGTCCGTCCTGCTGGCTCCAGTCCCGGGCTCCGTCTGCGCGTTGTGCCCCCATTTCCTCCGCGTGAAACGGACAGAAACAGCGACGAGAAACCGGAAAAAACCCGGGGAGAGAAACGAGTCTACACCGGGGACAGAGACGAGTCTACACCGGGAGAGGCGCAGCGGACAGCGGCTGGAGCTCCGACCCACAGCGGGAATAGCGTTCTGGGTTCTGGGTTCTGGGTTCTGGGTCTGGGTCTGGTTCTGGGTTCTGGGTTCTGGGTCTGGTTCTGGACTGAAGTGTGAGCTCGAACGGTTCCAGGAAATGAGCTCCACTTCCGGCCCTGCGGAACAACACGGGCTCGTGCCGCGCCTAGTTTCCGGTTTCACAATAAGAGCGTTTGTTTATTTAACAGAATAAAACAAAAATAAAAACTAAAACCTGATCACACACACCACACACACAGAGGGCACCTGACACACACACAGAGGGCACCTGACACACACAGAGGGCACCTGAGGGCACTGACACACACACAGAGGGCACCTGACACACACACACTGACACACACACAGAGACACACACACACAAGGCACCACACACACACCTGACACACAGAGGCACCACACACACAGAGGGCACCTGACACACACACAGAGGGCACCTGACACACACACAGAGGGCACCTGACACACACAGAGGGCACCTGACACACACACAGAGGGCACCTGACACACACAGAGGGCACCTGACACACACACAGAGGGCACCTGACACACACACAGAGACACACACACACACAAAGAGCACCTGACACACACACAGAGGGCACCTGACACACACGGGGAGGGCACCTGACACATGAATTCACACAGAAATAGTTTTAGTTTTTTTAATGAAAAAGTTACAAAAAGTATTTACATAAGTGTTTGAGTCGTGGTCTGCAGGTTGTGGTGGTAGCAGTAAAAGTACTCGTGGTACTTGTAGTAGTCGCAGTAGTACTCATAGTACTTGTAGTAGTCGCAGTAGTCGCAGTAGTGTGTCAGAGTCCGAGCAGAGTACGCGCCTCTTGGCTCTGGTGCTGTAAAGTCTCACTGGCGTATCTCTGTAACAGCTCCATCTTCTTCCTCCGGATCAGAGCCTCCTCCACCTGCAAACACAACCGGGTTTAGAACCAGACCCCAGACCCAGACCAGACCCAGACCCAGACCAGACCAGACCCAGACCCAGACCCAGACCAGACCCAGACCAGACCAGACCAGACCCAGACCAGACCCAGACCAGACCCAGACCCAGACCCAGACCCAGACCAGACCAGACCAGACCCAGACCAGACCCAGACCCAGACCCCAGACCCAGACCAGACCAGACCAGACAGACCAGACCAGACCCAGACCAGACCCAGACCCAGACCCAGACCCAGACCCAGACCCAGAGACCAGACCCAGAGACCAGACCCCCAGACCAGACCCAGACCCAGACCCAGACCCAGACCAGACCAGACCCAGACCAGACCAGACCAGACCCCCAGACCAGACCCAGACCAGACCCAGACCAGACAGACCAGACCAGACCCAGACCAGACCCAGACCAGACCCAGACCCAGACCCAGACCCAGACCCAGACCAGACCCAGACCCAGACCAGACCAGACCAGACCAGACCCAGACCCAGACCCGACCCAGACCCAGACCCAGACCCAGACCCAGACCCAGACCCAGACCCAGACCCAGACCAGACCCAGACCAGACCCAGACCCAGACCCAGACCCAGACCCAGACCCGACCCAGACCCAGACCAGACCAGACCCAGACCAGACCCAGACCAGACCCAGATCAGAGCCTCCTCCTCTTCACAACACTGAGAATGAACCAGAACCAAATGAAACCAAACCCAACTGTTTTCACCCAGATAAATATTAGTAGTAGTAGATGCAGTAGTAGTAGTAGTAGTAGTAGTATTTGTAAGAGTAGTTTTAGTAGTAGGTGTAGTAGTACTGTAGTAGTAGTAGTATTGTAGTAGTAGTAGTATTTGTAGTAGTAGTAGTACAGTAGTAGTAGAAGTAGTATTTGTAGTACTGTAGTATTTGTATTACTGTAGTATTTGTAGTACTGTAGTAGTAAATAGTAGTAGTAGTAGTAGTAGTAGTAGTAGTAGTAGTAGTACTGCAGTAGTATTTGTAGTATTTGTAGTACTGTAATATTTGTAGTATTTGTACTGTAGTAGTAGTAGTAGTAGTAGTAGTAGTAGTAGTAGTAGTAGTACTGTAGTAGTAGTAGTAGTAGTACTGTAGTAGTAGCAGTACCATAGTAGTATTTGTAGTACTGTAGTAGTAGTACTGTAGTAGTAGCAGTACTGTAATAGTATTTTTAGTATTGTTAGTACTGCAGTAGTAGTACTGTAGTAGTATTTGTAGTATTTATAGTACTGTAGTAGTAGCAGTACTGTAGTAGTAGTAGTATTTGTAGTATTAGTAGTACTGTAGTAGTAGTAGTACTGTAGTAGTAGTAGTACTGTAGTAGTAGTAGTACTGTAGTAGTATTTGTAGTAGTATTTGTAGTATTTGTAGTACTGTAGTAGTAGTAGTAGTACTGTAGTAGTAGTAGTACTGTAGTAGTATTTGTGGTATTTGTAGTGTTTGTAGTAGTAGTAGTAGTATTTGTAGTAATAGTAGTATCTGTAGTATTTGTAGTATCTATAGTATTTGTAGTATCTGTAGTATTTGTAGTATTTGTAGTACTGTAGTAGTATTTGTAGTATTTGTAGTAGTAGTAGTATCTGAAGTATTTGTAGTATCTGTAGTAGTATTTGTAGTAGGAGTATTTGTAGTATTTGTAGTGTTTGTAGTAGTAGTATTTGTAGTATTTGTAGTGTTTGTAGTAGTAGTGTTTGTAGTGTTTGTAGTGTTTGTAGTAGTATTTGTAGTATTTGTAGTAGTAGTATTTGTAGTATTTGTAGTGTTTGTAGTAGTAGTATTTGTAGTATTGTAGTAGTTTTAGTAGTAGTTTTAGTAGTAGTAGTAGTAGTATTTATAGTTTGTAGTAGTAGTATTGTATTTGTAGTGTTTGTAGTAGTAGTATTTGTAGTGTTTGTAGTAGTAGTGTTTGTAGTAGTAGTAGTATTTGTAGTATTTGTAGTAGTAGTATTTGTAGTATTTGTAGTGTTTGTAGTAGTAGTGTTTGTAGTAGTTTGTAGTAGTAGTATTTGTAGTATTTGTAGTAGTAGTATTTGTAGTATTTGTAGTGTTTGTAGTAGTAGTGTTTGTAGTTTGTAGTAGTAGTATTTGTAGTATTTGTAGTAGTAGTATTTTTAGTATTTGTATGTTTGTAGTGTTTGTAGTGTTTTAAGTATTTGTAGTAGTAGTTTGTAGTAGTATTTGTAGTATTTGTAGTGTTTGTAGTGTTTGTAGTAGTAGTATTTGTAGTGTTTGTAGTAGTAGTGTTTGTAGTATTTGTAGTGTTTGTAGTAGTAGTATTTGTAGTGTTTGTAGTAGTAGTATTTGTAGTATTTGTAGTAGTAGTATTTGTAGTATTTGTAGTAGTAGTATTTGTAGTATTTGTAGTGTTTGTAGTAGTAGTGTTTGTAGTGTTTGTAGTAGTAGTATTTGTAGTATTTGTAGTAGTAGTATTTGTAGTATTTGTAGTGTTTGTAGATGTAGTGTTTGTAGTGTTTGTAGTAGTAGTGTTTGTAGTAGTAGTATTTGTAGTATTTGTAGTGTTTGTAGTGTTTGTAGTAGTAGTATTTGTAGTGTTTGTAGTAGTAGTGTTTGTAGTAGTTTGTAGTTGTAGTTTGTGTATTTGTAGTGTTTTGTAGTAGTAGTAGTATTGTAGTATTTGTTAGTGTAGTGTATTTGTAGTATTTGTAGTGTTTGTAGTAGTAGTATTTGTAGTATTTGTAGTGTTTGTAGTAGTAGTATTTGTAGTATTTGTAGTGTTTGTAGTATTTGTAGTATTTGTAGTATTTGTAGTACCTCTTTCTGGGAGGGCACTGGGACGTGGGCGGTGAACACGGCTCCTTCTTCTCCTTCGTCGTCTTCAGCAGCTTCATCTTAAAACACAAACACACAAAACACACACACACAATAAAAACAACACAACACACACAATAACACACACAACACACACACACACAATAAAACAACACAACACACACACATAAACACAACACAACACAAAAAACACACAACACACAACACACAAAACACACAACACACAATAAACACACAACAACACACAATAAACACACAACACACAATAAACAACACACACAATAAACACAAAACACACAATACACACACACACAACACACAATAAACACACAACACACAATAAACACACAACACACAATAAACACACACACAACACACACACAACACACAATAACACACACAAAACACAATAAACACACACACACAATACACACACACAACACACACAATAAACACACAACACACAATAAACACACAATAACAACACACACACAACACAACACACAACACACAAACACACACAAACACACAATACACACACAACACACAATACACAACACACAATCACACACACACAAACACACAACACACACACACACAACACACAATAAAACACACAACACACAAACACACACAACACACAATACACACACACAACACACACAACACAACACACACACACACACACAACACACAATAACACACAAACACACAACACACACAATAACACACACAAACACACAAATACAACACACAACACACAACACACAACACACAACACAACACACACACACACACACAACACACACAATAAACACACAACACACACACAACACACACAACACACAACACACAACACACACAAACACACAATACACACAACAACACACACACACACAACACACAATATACACACAACACACAACACACAATACAACACACAATAAACACACAACACACACACAACACACAATACACACACAACACACAATAAACACACAACACACACACAACACACAATATACACACAACACACATAACACACAACACACAATAAACACACAACACACAATAAACACACAACACACAATAAACACACAACACACAATAAACACACAAACACACACAACACACACACAACACACAATAAACTCACAACACATAATAAACACACAAACACACACACAACACACACACATATATATATATATATATATATATATATATATATATATATATATATATATATATATATATATATATATATATATATATATATATATATATATATATATATATAGTATATATAGTAGTATATACAGAGTATATATAGAGTAGAGCCCGACCGATATATCGGTTGGCTGATATTATTGGCTGATATGGGCACCTGGAGACATATCGGCTATCGGCCAATATGTTTGCTGATATGGGCCGATATTTCACGTGGGCATGTTACACGTCGTTATAAAGCTTAGACTCTCTATATTCTGTTCATTTAATCCAATTTACAGACAGATAAATGTCCATACTGTCCCTGAACACACCACAGAGTCACGTCACTTCACTCACGTGTGTTTGTTTACACCTGCAGCCGTGCAACACTGACATTATTTTCTTTTTACGGACAATCGGTTTGAGTCTGGATTAAAAGGACTTTTATTAGTTCAGACTTGTGATGTGGGAGGAGCCTGTGTGAGGCTGAGTGTTGAAATACATCGACTTTGAAGCTAGTTTTGGTTATTTGTTATTAGCGATTATCTGCTGTAGCTCCTGCACATAAACAGTCTGTTTTCTATTGGGCTGTTGTAAAGTGATTATATTGTTCGTATATTTGTTACTGGAGCTGCATTGATGTAAATGAGCTGTGAATAGACGTGTGAATGATCCACATTTACACATATAATTAATTACCGCAGTGCGCACGTTTTTACAGCTAAAGGCTAATAGCGCTAGTTTCTTTACTCTCTAGGAGTTATGGGTCGGTCGCAATCGAAGCGGCTCTTAGATCCGGCTCTTTGAAGTGAACAACAGGAGCATGTTTCTTATTGGGAGCCGTGTTTTCTCTTTTTCTCTTCAAGCCACTTGTAGACCTGTAGTTTGACAGCAGCAGCGGCTGAAAACGAAACTTTCAGAAATCTGCGAGTGCATAGGATAAAAAAAAAAAAGTGCATATTTGGCTGCAGTTCAGCATAAAATGAATAAACCAGGACTAAACTTGGGCTGGAGTGAAGGAGAAACCGAGTCCCGACACTCAGTCCTGGTTCAGTTCTGGTTTAGTCCTGTTTTACACGTGGTTTAAATCTGTTTTAGTCCTGGTTTAGTCCTTTTTCAGTCCTGGTTCAGTTTTGGTTGAGTCCTGCTTGCAACAAAACAATCTCAAGAGTCGCTTGGGAGCCGAAAGAGCCAGCTGCTTTAGTGAGCCGAGCCAAAAGCTGGTTCTCCAAAAAAAAGAAACTGGAATCCCCATCACTAGTAGCTAGTGCAACCTTTAACACGTCATGTCCTGCCTTCTGTCCGGCCCTTCAGTCTAATTTTAGGACCCTATGTGGCCCGCGAGCCAAAAAGTTTGCCCACCCCTGAGCTAGAATGTGATGCAAAAATGCTATTAAGTCAACCTACTGTCTGTAAATATGATGTAAAGAGGCAGAATAACAATAAATGTTGCCTAAATAAACCCAATTTAAAATCCACCAGAGCCAAACCTAAGTTTTTTAAACAATTCAACATTTACAGTGAATTTTTACATCACTAAATATATCTGTGATTATATCGGATATCGGCAGCTCCAACTCCCATTATATCAGTTTCATATCGGCCACAGCAAAATCCATATCGGTCAGGCTCTAATAAATACTACTATATATACTCTTTATATACTGTATATATACTACTATATATACTCTATATATACTACTATATATACTCTATATTAGAGCCCGACCGATATGGATTTTGTTGTGGCCGATATGAAACTGATATAATGGGAGTTGGAGCTGCCGATATCCGATATAATCACAGATATATTTAGTGATGTAAAAATTCACTGTAAATGTTGAATTGTTTAAAAAACTTAGGTTTGGCTCTGGTGGATTTTAAATTGGGTTTATTTAGGCAACATTTATTGTTATTCTGCCTCTTTACATCATATTTACAGACAGTAGATTGGCCTAATGGCATTTTTGCATCACATTCTAGCTCAGGGGTGGGCAAACGTTTTGGCTCGCGGGCCACATAGGGTCCTAAAATTAGACTGAAGGGCCGGACAGAAGGCAGGACATGACGTGTTAAAGGTTGTATGGAGGATTTTTTTTTGTTTCAAATTGTCAGTGATAGATTATAGATGCAGTAGCCTTGTAATTATGATGACCAAAAAAAAGAGAATAAAAATTCATCAACTCTGGACGTGGTGGGGCTAAACATTTGCCAATAGATAACGACACTGTCTCGTTATCTGTGAGCTGACAGGCTGTCAATCAAACTCCCTACGTTTCTAGTGTAACTGACTTGCCTGCGCCGCCGTTACGTGGTTTACATACGCCTGTCACGCAGTCCACAGACGCAAGACGCACAGACGCTGTTTACTCCACCAACGCAACAGTTCTTAGCGGCTTTTTTTACCTATATCTTCCTCGCAGTTCGCACAAAGTTTGTTTCAATGACAGACAAGAATCCAGGAGCAGTTCGCCGCAAAAGAAAGTCCGTTTTTGAGGTGAAAGAAGAAGACAAGGGGAAAAGCAGCGAAGCCAAACTAAGGTGATTCTTATAGATTCATTCCAGCGATGGCGCAACTGAAGCAGACGAAGGGTCTAAAGACTGAACCACTGGTCCACAAATTACTCCTGGACAGGAAACTTCTGCTTATTATGAAAAGATACTTTATTTCCAAGAGCTAGTCAAACCTTTTTCAGGACACGAAAGCGATATCCTGTGTCTGAAAACGTGATTTTCAAGGCAAAGAAAGAGTCACTTGCTGCTGCGTGTTGTAGTTAGTTCATTCGCACTGAATCTCCGTGCACCCTTCTCTGCACCCCTTTCCTGCTCCTCCCCCCACTCCTCACTTCTCCGGGCACGGAATCTCCGCGCACCGCTCCCCTCTCCTCTCCCCTCTCCTCTCCTCTCCACTCTTCTCCCTGCTCCTCACTTCTCGTCCGCGCACAAAATGTCCACGCCCCCTCTCCCCTCGCTCCTCACTTCTCAGTCTTGCTAACCAACACTGTAGTTAGTTGTTTACAAGTCATGTGCAGCACCGGCTGTAAACAAACCTGTTTGTGGCGTAAGGAGGAGGCGGGAGGAGGCGTTTCTACGTAGGAGCTGTAGGGAGGGGGGGTGTTCACGCATGCGCAACATTTGAAAAAGGACAAACAGTCGCTGGATTTCTCGTTCCTTGGAAAATCCTCTATACAACCTTTAATCCAGACTCAAACCGATTGTCCGTAAAAAGAATATAATCTCAGTGTTTGGATCGTGTCTGCAGGTGTAAACAACACACGTTGAGTGATCGTGACTCTGTGGTGTGTTCAGGGACGCGACTCTGTGGTGTGTTCAGGGACAGTACGTGACTCTGTGGTGTGTTCAGGGACAGTACGGACACACACACACAAATGACTCCGTAGATAAATACTGATGTGGAGCCACATATTAGGACATTTATCTGTCTGTAAATTGGATTAAATGAACAGAATTAGAGAGTCTAAGCTTTATAACGAGGTGTAACATGCCCACGGGAAATATCTGCCCCTATCAGCAAGCATATCGGCCAATAGCCGATATGCCTAAAGTTGCCCATATCAGCCGATAATATCGGCCAACCGATATATCAGTCGGGCTCTAGTATTTATAGTAGTACTTTTACCTGATGGTCTGTGACTTTGTAAATGTCTTCTTCTTCTTCAGTTCTGTTTTGATCTTTCTCAGACCTCCACTTCTCCACCGCCTCTGGAGGACTACAAGAGTACTACAGTTACTACAACAACTACTACTACTACTACTACAAGAGTACTACAGTTACTACAATACTATACTACTACTACTACAAGAGTACTACAGTTACTACAACAAATACTACTACTACTACTACAAGAGTACTACAGTTACTACAACAAATACTATACTACTACTACAGAGTACTACAGTTACTACAACAAATACTACTACTACTACTACAAGAGTACTACAGTTACTACAACAAATACTACTACTACTACTACAAGAGTACTACAGTTACTACAACAAATACTACTACTACTACTACTACAAGAGTACTACAGTTACTACAATACTACTCTACTACTACTACTACTACTACAAGAGTACTACAGTTACTACAACAAATACTACTACTACTACTACTAGTACTGCAAGAGTACTACAGTTACTACAATACTACTACTACTACTACAAAGTACATACACATACAACTACTACTACTACAAGAGTACTACAGTACAACTACTACTACAAGACTACTACACTACTACATACTACTACTACTACTACTACTACTACTAAGAGGTACTACTACTACTACTACTACTACACAGTTACTACTACTACTACTACTACTACAAGAGTACTACAGTTACTACAATACTACTACTACTACTACAGTTACTACAACAAATACTACTACTACTACTACTACAAGAGTACTACAGTTACTACAAAAATACTACTACTACTACTACTACAACAAATACTACTACTACTACTACAAGAGTACTACAGTTACTACAACAAACTACTACTACTACAAGAGTACTACAGTTACTACAACAAATACTACTACTACTACTACTACTACAAAAGTAACTACTACCAAATATACTACTACTACTACTACAAGTTACTAGCTACTACTAGTAATACAACTACTACTTACTACTGTTACTACTACTACTACTACTACTACTACTACTACAAGAGTACTACAGTTACTACAACAAATACTACTACTACTACTACTACTGCAAGAGTACTACAGTTACTACAATACTACTACTACTACTACTACTCACTACAACAAATACTACTACTACTACTACAGTTACTACAACAAATACTACTACTACTACTACTACAGTTACTACTACAGGTACTACAGTTACTACAATATACTGACTACTACATACTTACTACTACTATACTACTACTACTACTATCAAGTACAGTACTACAGTTACTACAACAAGACTACTACTACAAGAGTACTACAGTTATCTACAACAAATACTACTACTACAAGAGTATACAGTACTACTACTACTACTACTAACTACTACTAACACTACTACACTTTACTACTACTACTACTACAACTACTACAACTACTATTACACTACTACAAGAGTATTAACTAGTTACTACACAAATACTACTCTACTCTGCAAAACTGCAAGAGTACTACAGTTACTACAACAAATACTACTACTACTGCAAGAGTATTACAGTTACTACAACAAATACTACTACTACTACTGCTGCAAGAGTACTACAGTTAGTTACTACAAATACTACAGTCAGTGGTTATAGGATATAAGGTGAGGGTTAAGGGGATAAGGTGAGGGTTTAGGGTTTAGGGTATAAGGTGAGGGTTTAGGGTTAAGGGTATAAGGTGAGGGTTTAGGGTATAAGGTGAGAGTTTAGGGTTTAGGGTATAAGGTGAGGGTTAGGGTATAAGGTGAGAGTTTAGGGTTTAGGGTATAAAGGGTAAGGGTATAAGGTGAGGGTTAAGGGTATAAGGTGAGAGTTTAGGGTTTAGGGTGTAAGGTGAGGGTTTAGGGTATAAGGTGAGGGTTTAGGGTTGTACCTTGCTTCTCGTGCTGCGCCTCCAGCGGCAGCAGAACGCCGTCGTCTTCGTCTCTGTATCCATAATACTCAGCGTCCACGTCCTTCATCAGCTCCGCCCTCGTCTTCCTCACCTCCGGCGCCGCTGCCAATCACAGAGCAGGATGTTCAGTCCTGGTTTAGTCCTGGTTCAGTCCCGGTTTAGTCCCGGTTTAGACCCGGTTTAGTCCTGGTTCAGTCCTGGTTCAGTCCCGGTTTAGTCCCGGTTTAGTCCCGGTTTAGACCCGGTTTAGTCCTGGTTCAGTCCAGGTTTAGTCCTGGTTCAGTCCTGGTTCAGTCCTGGTCTAGTCCTGGTTCAGTTCTTACGTTCTTTCTCGAACAGTTCTCGGACTCCGGGCAGGTCTCGTGCGGCTCCAAAGTATTTGTATCCTCTGTTTCCTGGAACCTCTCGACCCTCGTGGTCCAACATCCGGGGCCCGAACCTCTGAGAGAGAGTACACGGTCAGAGTACTGCGAGTACTACAAATACTACTGCAAATACTACTGTCAGAACCTCTGCGAGAGAGTACACGGTCAGAGTACTGCGAGTACTACAAATACTACTGCAAATACTACTGTCAGAACCTCTGAGAGAGAGTACACGGTCAGAGTACTGCGAGTAGCAGCAGCGGTAGCAGTAGTAGTAATAGTAGCAGTAGTAGTACTAGTACTAGTAGCAGTAGTAGTANGGTGAGGGTTTAGGGTATAAGGTGAGGGTTTAGGGGATAAGGTGAGGGTTTAGGGTTGTACCTTGCTTCTCGTGCTGCGCCTCCAGCGGCAGCAGAACGCCGTCGTCTTCGTCTCTGTATCCGTAATACTCAGCGTCCACGTCCTTCATCAGCTCCGCCCTCGTCTTCCTCACCTCCGGCGCCGCTGCCAATCACAGAGCAGGATGTTCAGTCCTGGTTTAGTCCTGGTTCAGTCCTGGTTCAGTCCTGGTTCAGTCCCGGTTTAGTCCCGGTTTAGACCCGGTTTAGTCCTGGTTCAGTCCAGGTTTAGTCCTGGTTCAGTCCTGGTTCAGTCCTGGTCTAGTCCTGGTTCAGTTCTTACGTTCTTTCTCGAACAGTTCTCGGACTCCGGGCAGGTCTCGTGCGGCTCCAAAGTATTTGTATCCTCTGTTTCCTGGAACCTCTCGACCCTCGTGGTCCAACATCCGGGGCCCGAACCTCTGCGAGAGAGTACACGGTCAGAGTACTGCGAGTACTACAAATACTAC
>NW_026571207.1:393537-416037 GCF_026225935.1 Boleophthalmus pectinirostris | reverse complement strand
TAATAGACTTTTTCCAGAGCAAAGGTATATCCCCTGTATCTACTGAAATTTGAAATAAGGGACACCATGCTTGGCTCAGTTCATCAGCAAAAGTCTTTAGCAGGAAAGCTGAGATCCCATCTGGCCCGCTGGCCTTTTTGGTGTCAAGTCTTTTAAAAATAGTGGTGACCACCTCGGGATCAACCAGAAGCCTGTGGCTGTGTTCAAGATTCAGCTCGAAATGACCTGGTGAACATTCAAACCTATTATAAAAGGCATTTAATTCATTGGCCTTTTCAAATTCGTTCGTGACATGCAGGGATCCTGTATTAGATTTTAAGTTTGTTATGTAGTAGTAATAGTAATAGTAGTAGCAGTAGTAGTAATAGTAGTAGCAGTAGTAGTAATAGTAGTAGTAGTAGTAGTAATAGTAGTAGCAGTAGTAGTAATAGTAATAGTAGTAGTAGTAGTAGCAGTAGTAGTAATAGTAGTAGTAGTAGTAATAGTAGTAGCAGTAGTAGTAATAGTAATAGTAGTAGTAGTAATAGTAGTAGCAGTAGTAGTAATAGTAGTAGTAGTAGTAGTAATAGTAGTAGCAGTAGTAGTAATAGTAATAGTAGTAGTAGTAATAGTAGTAGCAGTAGTAGTAATAGTAGTAGTAGTAGTAGTAGTAGTAATAGTAATAGTAATAGTAGTACCCTGTAGTCCGGTCCTCCCAGTTCTTTGATTCGTATTTCCCAGTGGCGTTTTTCTCGCAGGAGTTTGTTGATTTCATCGTTTAGATCTCGGATCCGGAACTCGCCCAAACCCGCTGGAAATATATCAAAGTACAAATATATCAAAGTACAAATATATCAAAGTACAAATATATCAAAGTACAAATATATCAAAAGTACAAATATATAAACATACAAACACACACCGGCTGAAAATATAACACATACATCAGTCACAGGCTTTTACTGTGAAAGAGTCAGGGGCTTTTACTGTGAAAGAGTCAGGGGCTTTTACTGTGAAAGAGTCAGGGGCTTTTACTGTGAAAGAGTCAGGAGGACGAGGAACAGGAAATACTGACCGTTTTGGATTTGAGCGACTTTCTTTGAGACTTCACTGATGATCTGAAAAACACAAACGTCTCAAAGTAAAAGTACTGCACATAGGTTAGTGACAGGGGGTCGGGGTTAGTGACAGGGGGTCGGGGGTCACCTGTCGTCTCCACTTCTCGGCTTTGGGGAGCTCGTCACATTCAGACGCCAGATACGGACGCCGCTCCTGCAACACAAGACGTCAAAGTGTCATCACTGATTTTATAACATCATACAGGATTTAGTACTACAATATAATACTGTATTTATTCATATAAAATAATAGAATAGAATACAGTGTTTATTACTATAATATAATACAGTATAGTATTTAATACTAATATAATATAGAATTTATTACTAATATAATTATCATTACCTGTAACACGTCACATATTCAGATCACCATGTTCCTTTTATGGTTTTGAAAATGATATAAAGAATACCTCCTCTTTAATGAAAACACCTTTATATTTAGATAAAATATTTAAATGGTTCAGACCTTGACTTTTCCCTCCTCCAGCTGCGCCTGACGGAACCGGGCCAGAGCCGTCCTGCAACACACACCGTTTAACTTTCACAGTCCCCAAAACAACAGACTTTACACTTTTACAGTCCCCAAAACAACAGACTTTACACTTTTACAGTCGCCAAAACAACAGACTTTACACTTTTACAGTGGTCGCCAAAACAACAGACTTTACACTTTTACAGTGGTCGCCAAAACAACAGACTTTACACTTTTACAGTGGTCCCAAAACAACAGACTTTACACTTTTACAGTGGTCGCCAAAACAACAGACTTTACACTTTTACAGTGGTCGCCAAAACAACAGACTTTACACTTTTACAGTCGTCGCCATATGTATTTGTGTGTAAGTGTGTGTTTATATGCACGTGTATATGTGTGTGTGTGTGTATATATATATATATATGTGTATGTGTGTGGGTATATATATATATGTGTATGTATATATATATATGTGTATGTGTGTGTGTGTATATATATATATATATATATATATATATGTGTGTGTGTGTGTGTGTGTGCGTGTGTATATATATGTGTGCGGGTGTAGACACTCACATGGCCTTCTCCGCGTTACGAGCCTGAAATAAAGAAGAGAAAAACAGTTATTGTGTATTCAAACTTTATTTCACTTTTCAACATTTAAACAGCGAGTCGTCTGATTTTATTTTATTTTTTTAGATTCTCTCCCTTCCTTTTAGTTCCATCTCTGTCCAAAATATTTAGCTAAAAAATGTATGCAAATGACTGAATATTTGAGTTCTGTTGGAGACTCTTGAAAATGTCCCTGTGGCCTAAACGAGAACAGAACCAAATAAATGTTTCCTGTTCCATCTTTTATAAAGGACCAAAAACGTCGCCTCAAAACTGTTCTGGCGTTTTCTTCAAGACTAAATGTTCGGACTGTGAAGTTTCTGAAGGAAAAACAAAATCATGTGCAGGAGCTTCACAACTTCAGCACAAACTTCATGAGCTCCTAAAAAAACTAAAAAAACAAAATAAACCAACAAAAAAAATATATAAATAAAAAATACAAATTTAATTAATGAGCTCCTTAAAAAAAATATATATATATATAATAAATAAATAAAATTAAATAGAAAAAATAAATAATAAAAAAACTTCATGAGCTCCTCCAAAACATTTCGTTTTCCTTCCACATTTCTTCATAAATCATCTTTTGGAGATAAAACCCAAAGCAGGTTCTGATCAAGGTGATGTGTAACTTTAATTTGATTCATGATTTGAGGCTCAGTCACTTTAATTTCTTGTCTAAATATTTCTCTGGATTCTTTTTTTTAACAGTTAGCTCCCGTTAGCTCCGCTGTTAGCATCGCGCCCGTTCATTTGGAATAGTTAGCCTTTAGCCGTTAGCCTTTAGCCTCTTACCATCTCCGCCTCGAGTCCGGGCTCAGTTCTGGTCCTGGTTCTGGTCTTGGTCCTGGTCTTGGTCCTGGTCTTGGTTCTGATCCTGGACGAACCGCAGGCGCCGAAAAAAAACAAACACGCAGCACACGCGCCCGGAAGCGTCACAGAGCGCACTTCCGGGTTCGGGATCTGACCTCCGGCCTCAGAACCAAAACATCGATTGCTTCCAAAAATTTATAAAAATATAAAAACACAAATAAATATGTTTAAGAATAAATATTAAATGTGTTAATATGAAAACGTATGAAGAATATGTGTTTAAAATAAGAGTTTAGTTTGTGATGAAGGCGCAGCTCAAAACACACTTCAATCTTTTATTATGATAATAATGATGATAATAAGAATAATAATAATAATAGTAATAATAATGATAATAATAATAATAATAATGATAGCGACGATCAAACCAAAGAGTCACACACACTCGCGTCACACTCGCGTCACACTCGTCTGCGTCACACTCGTCTGCGTCACACTCGTCTCCGTCACACACACTCGCGTCACACTCGTCTCCGTCACACTCATCTGCGTCACACTCGTCTCCGTCACACTCGTCTCCGTCACACTCGTCTGCGTCACACTCGTCTCCGTCACACTCGTCTGCGTCACACTCGTCTGCGTCACACTTGTCTCCGTCACACTCATGTGCGTCACACTCGTCTCCGTCACACTCGTCTGCGTCACACTCGTCTCCGTCACACACACTCGCGTCACACTCGTCTGCGTCACACTCGTCTCCGTCACACTCGTCTGCGTCACACTCGTCTGCGTCACACTCGTCTGCGTCACACTCGTCTCCGTCACACTCGTCTGCGTCACACTTGTCTCCGTCACACACACTCGCGTCACACTCGTCTCCGTCACACTCATGTGCGTCACACTCGTCTGCGTCACACTCGTCTCGTCACACTCATCGTGCTCACACTCGTCTCCGTCACACTCGTCTGCGTCACACTCGTCTGCGTCACACTCGTCTCCGTCACACTCATGTGCGTCACACTCGTCTCATCACACTCGTCTGCGTCACACTCGTCTCCGTCACACACACTCGCGTCACACTCGTCTGCGTCACACTCGTCTCCGTCACACTCGTCTGCGTCACACTCGTCTGCGTCACACTCGTCTCCGTCACACTCGTCTGCGTCACACTTGTCTCCGTCACACACACTCGCGTCACACTCGTCTCCGTCACACTCATGTGCGTCACACTCGTCTGCGTCACACTCGTCTCCGTCACACTCATGTGCTTCACACTCGTCTCCGTCACACTCGTCTGCGTCACACTCGTCTGCGTCACACTCGTCTGCGTCACACACACTCGTCTCCGTCACACTCGTCTGCGTCACACTCGTCTCCGTCACACACACTCGCGTCACACTCGTCTCCGTCACACACACTCGTCTCCGTCACACACACTCGCGTCACACTCGTCTGCGTCACACTCGTCTCCGTCACACACACTCGCGTCACACACTCGTCTCCGTCACACTCGTCACACTCGTCGTCACACACACTCGCGTCACACTCGCCTCCGTCACACACACTCGTCACACACACTCGTCTGCGTCACACACACTCGCGTCACACTCGTCCGCGTCACACACACACTCGCGTCACACTCGTCTGCGTCACACTCGTCTGCGTCACACACTCGTCTGTGTCACACACACACTCGCGTCACACTCGTCTGCGTCACACACACTCGCGTCACACTCGTCCGCGTCACACACACTCGCGTGACACTCGCCTCCGTCACACACACTCGCGTCACACTCATCCGCGTCACACTCGCTCGCGTCACACACACTCACATCACACTCGTCCGCGTCACACACACTCGCGTCACACTCGCCTCCATCACACACTCGCGTCACACTCGCCTCCGTCACACACACTCGCGTCACACTCACTCACGTCACACTCGTCTGCGTCACACTCGTCTGTGTCACACACACTCGCGTCACACTCGTCTGCGTCACACACACACACTCGTCACACTCGTCACACTCGTCGTCACACACACTCGTCTGCGTCACACTCGTCTGTGTCACACACACTCGCGTCACACTCGTCACACTGCGTCACACACACACACACTCGTCGTCACACTCGTCTGCGTCACACACACTCGTCACACTGCGTCACACTCGTCTCAAACACTTTTAGATTTTATTAGTGTCATAAAGTCAGACAAAGTATTTCATATTTCCATGTTTCCTGGTCACATGATCACAGATGATATGACTTCTGACCCCCTGACCTCTGACCTCTGACCCTCTGACCCCCTGACCTCTGACCCTCTGACCTCTGAACAGTCTGATTTTGCGTTTGTCGTTTTGTTTTTCTTCTTTTATTATGTGTCTGTGGTGGAGAGCTGCTGCACACTCCGGCTCAGCTCCTCCTCCTCCTCCTCCGCTGTCGCCGCCGCCGCCGCGATGTCATGACGTGGGGCCGTGATGATGTCGTCGGGTTGAGGGGTGATGTCATCAGTGGGCGGGGCCGTGCGAGTCTCTCTCTCCTCGATAAAGTCCCAAAGACGAACGTTATTCATGAACTGAAAGAGACAAAAACCAAGGACTGAACCAGGACTAGACCAGGACTAAACCAGGTCTAAACCAGGTCTAAAACAGAACTAAACCAGGCCTAAACCAGGTCTAAACCAGGACTAAACCAGGTCTAAACCAGGACTAAACCAGGTCTAAACCAGGTCTAAACCAGGACTAAACCAGGTCTAAACAAGGACTAAACCAGAACTGAACCAGGACTAAACCAGAACTAAACCAGGTCTCACCCTGACGGTCCCCTCTGGTCCCAGCTGTTTCCGGACTCGCTCTGGTCCTGGTCTTCGTCCAAACGGGTCTTGGTGTAGATACAAACATCGGTCTCCAAACGGACACGTCCCCCGACCCTCCAGGAAGAACTTACACGGCTTTTTACTGTGAAGGAGACAGGAAACACGCTTTTACTGTGAAGGAGACAGGAAACGCACGCTTTAACTGTGAAGGAGACAGGAAACGCACGCTTTTACTGTGAAGGAGACAGGAAACGCACGCTTTAACTGTGAAGGAGACAGGAAACGCACGCTTTTAACTGTGAAGGAGACAGGAAACGCACGCTTTTACTGTGAAGGAGACAGGAAACGCACGCTTTTACTGTGAAGGAGACAGAAAACGCACGCTTTTACTGTGAAGGAGACAGGAAACAGGAAACGCACGCTTTTACTGTGAAGGAGACAGAAAACGCACGCTTTTACTGTGAAGGAGACAGGAAACGCACGCTTTAACTGTGAAGGAGACAGGAAACGCACGCTTTTACTGTGAAGGAGACAGGAAACGCACACTTTTACTGTGAAGGAGACAGGAAACACGCTTTAACTGTGAAGGAGACAGGAAACCCGCTTTTACTGTGAAGGAGACAGGAAACGCACGCTTTAACTGTGAAGGAGACAGGAAACGCACGCTTTAACTGTGAAGGAGACAGGAAACGCACGCTTTTACTGTGATGGAGACAGGAAACGCACGCTTTTACTGTGAAGGAGACAGGAAACGCACGCTTTTACTGTGAAGAAGACAGGAAACGCACGCTTTTACTGTGAAGAAGACAGGAAACGTACACTTTTACTTTTACAGTAAGGGACGGCGGGAGACGGTCCGCGCGACGTACGGGACGGCGGGACACGGTCCGCGCGGCGTACGGGACGGCGGGAGACGGTCCGCGCGACGTACGGGACGGCGGGACGGTCCGCGCGGCGTACGGGACGGTCCGCGCGGCGTACGGGACACGGTCCGCGCGGCGTACGGGACGGCAGGACGGTGTTCTTCTTCACGTTACACTTCGTACCTCACTGCGTTCTTGAACAGCGCCACCAGCTGGTCCTTCTGCGCCGGGTCCTGCACCCAGTGAACGGACGGAACCACAAGCTCTGACGGAACCCGACACTCCGGACACGCCCTGCAACGAGAGAGCCAATCAGAGGAGAGGACAGAGCAGGAGGGCCAATCAGAGGAGAGGCCAGAGCAGAGCAGGAGAGTCAATCAGAGGAGAGGACAGAGCAGGAGGGCCAATCAGAGGAGAGGCCAAAGCAGAGCAGGAGAGTCAATCAGAGGGGGGGAGTGTCATTGGCGAGGGGGAGGAGTGTCGTTGGTGAGGGGGGAGGAGTGTCGTTGGCGAGGGGGCATGTCGTTGGCGAAGGGGCGTGTCGGAGTGTCATTGGCGAGGGGGAGGAGTGTCGTTGGCGAGGGGGAGTGTCGTTGGCGAGGGGGAGGAGTGTCGTTGGCGAGGGGGAGGAGTGTCGTTGGCGAGGGGGGGAGTGTCATTGGCGAGGGGGAGGAGTGTCGTTGGCGAAGGGGGAGGAGTGTCGTTGGCGAAGGGGGAGGAGTGTCGTTGGCGAGGGGGAGGAGTGTCGTTGGCGAGGGGGGAGTGTCGTTGGCGAGGGGGAGGAGTGTCGTTGGCGAGGGGGGTGTCGTTGGCGAGGGGGGAGGAGTGTCGTTGGCGAAGGGGGAGGAGTGTCGTTGGCGAGGGGGAGGAGTGTCGTTGGCGAGGGGGAGGAGTGTCGTTGGCGAGGGGGAGGAGTGTCGTTGGCGAGGGGGAGTGTTGGCGAGGGGGTGTCGAGTGTCATTGGCGAGGGGGAGGAGTGTCGTTGGCGAGGGGGAGGAGTGTCGTTGGCGAGGGGGAGGAGTGTCGTTGGCGAGGGGGAGGAGTGTCGTTGGCGGGGGGAGGAGTGTCCTTGGCGAGGGGAGGTCAGGAGGAGTGTCGTTGGCGAGGGGGAGGAGTGTCGTTGGCGAAGGGGGAGGAGTGTCGTTGGCGAGGGGGAGGAGTGTCGTTGGCGAGGGGGGAGTGTCGTTGGCGAGGGGGAGGAGTGTCGTTGGCGAGGGGGAGGAGTGTCGTTGGCGAAGGGGGAGGAGTGTCGTTGGCGAAGGGGAGGAGTGTCGTTGGCGAGGGGGGAGGAGTGTCGTTGGCGAGGGGGAGGAGTGTCGTTGGCGAGGGGAGGAGTGTCGTTGGCGAGGGGGAGGAGTGTCGTTGGCGAAGGGGGAGGAGTGTCGTTGGCGAGGGGGGGGCGTGTCGTTGGCGAGGGGGGAGGAGTGTCGTTGGCGAGGGGGGAGGAGTGTCGTTGGCGAAGGGGGAGGAGTGTCGTTGGCGAGGGGGGAGGAGTGTCGTTGGCGAAGGGGGAGGAGTGTCGTTGGCGAGGGGGGAGGAGTGTCGTTGGCGAGGGGGGGGAGTGTCGTTGGCGAGGGGGCGTGTCGTTGGCGAAGGGGCGTGTCGTTGGCGAGGGGGGCGTGTCGTTGGCGAAGGGGGGCGTGTCGTGACTCACTTGACGACGTCGTTGGCGAAGGGGGCGTGTCTCCACTTCCTGATGCAGCTGAGGCAGAACACGTGGTCACACGACGACAGGATCCCAAACCGGCGCTCTGATTGGCCGAGCTTCTGCACCACCACCTCCATACAGATCGAGCACACCTGAGGAGACGACCAATCAGAGGAGAGGACGCAGAGGAGACGACCAATCAGAGGAGAGGACGCAGAGGAGATGACCAATCAGAGGAGAGGACACAGAGGAGACGACCAATCAGAGGAGAGGACGCGGAGGAGACGACCAATCAGAGGAGAGGACACGGAGGAGACGACCAATCAGAGGAGAGGACGCAGAGGAGACAACCAATCAGAGGAGAGGACGCAGAGGAGACGACCGATCAGAGGAGAGGAGACAGAGGAGACGATTAATCAGAGGAGAGGAGCTATAGACCTGGTTTAGTCCTGGTTCAGTCCTGGTTTAGTCCTGGTTTAGTCCTGGTTTAGTCCTGGTTTAGTCCTGGTTTAGTCCTGGTTTAGTCCTGGTTCCTGGTTCAGACCTTGTCTTGGCTCATCTGGGCGTTGAAGGCGTTCTCCATGTCGGCCTCAAACTCCAACAGACACAACTACAACAGAACAACCAATCAGAGCAAAGAACACACCAGGACCAATCAGAACAGAAGCACTGGTAGTAGTAGTAGTACTCTTAGTAGGACCCGTAGTAGTACTCATAGTAGTAATTGTAGTACTCTCAGTAGTACTCTTAGCAATACTCTCAGTAGTACTCTTAGCAGTACGCTCAGTAGTACTCTCAGCGGTACTCTCAGTGGTACTCTCAGCGGTACTCTCAGCGGTACTCTCAGCAGTACTCTCAGAAGTACTCTCAGTAGTACTCTCAGCAGTACTCTCAGCAGTACTCTCAGTAGTACTCTCAGCAGTACTCTCAGCAGTACTCTCAGCAGTACTCTCAGCAGTACTCTCAGCAGTACTCTCAGTAGTACTCTCAGCAGTACTCTCAGCAGTACTCTCAGCAGTACTCTCAGCAGTACTCTCAGCAGTACTCTCAGCAGTACTCTCAGCAGTACTCTCAGTAGTACTCTTAGCAGTACTCTCAGTAGTACTCTCAGCAGTACTCTCAGCAGTACTCTCAGCAGTACTCTCAGTAGTACTCTCAGCAGTACTCTCAGTAGTACTCTTAGCAGTACTCTTAGCAGTACTCTCAGCAGTACTCTCAGCAGTACTCTCAGTAGTACTCTCAGTAGTACCTTCTCGTGCTCGCGGCGTTGCGCGGCGTCCGTCGGGTGCAGCAGGTGGAGGCCACACACCTCACAGCGGTCGCCGTGGAGATACACACACTCGTCACCATAGCGACACTCCCCCGTCAACAAATAAGGACACAAGGGGGCGGAGTCTGGAGCCACTGCAACAGAAAGAGTCAGATGCCCTCCCAGTGTGTCAGGTGCCCTGCTCCTGTGTGTCAGGTGCCCTGCTCCTGTGTGTCAGGTGCCCTGCTCCTGTGTGTCAGGTGCTCTCGGTGTGTGTCAGGTGTCCTCCTGTGTGTGTCAGGTGCCCTCTGTGTGTGTCAGGTGCCCTCTGTGTGTGTCAGGTGCCCTCTGTGTGTGTCAGGTGCCCTCTGTGTGTGTCAGGTGCCCTCTGTGTGTGTCAGTGCAGGTGCCCTCTGTGTGTGTGTCAGGTGCCCTCTGTGTGTGTCAGGTGCCTCGGTGTGTGTCAGGTGTCCTCTGTGTGTGTCAGGTGCCCTCTGTGTGTGTCAGGTGCTCTCGGTGTGTGTCAGGTGCCCTCGTGTGTGTGTCAGGTGCCCTCTGTGTGTGTCAGGTGCCCTCGGTGTGTGTCAGGTGCTCTCGGTGTGTGTCAGGTGTCCTCTGTGTGTGTCAGGTGCCCTCTGTGTGTGTCAGGTGCTCTCGGTGTGTGTCAGGTGCCCTCTGTGTGTGTGTTAGGTGCCCTCTGTGTGTGTCAGGTGCCCTCTGTGTGTGTGTCAGGTGCCCTCTGTGTGTGTCAGGTGCTCTCGGTGTGTGTCAGGTGTCCTCTGTGTGTGTCAGGTGCCCTCTGTGTGTGTCAGGTGCCCTCGGTGTGTGTCAGGTGCTCTCGGTGTGTGTCAGGTGCCCTCGGTGTGTGTCAGGTGTCAGGTCCTCTGTGTGTGTCAGGTGTCTCTGTGTGTGTCAGGCCTCTGTGTGTGTCAGGTGCCCTCTGTGTGTGTCAGGTGCCCTCTGTGTGTGTCAGGTGCCCTCTGTGTGTGTCAGGTGCCCTCTGTGTGTGTCAGGTGCCCTCTGTGTGTGTCAGGTGCTCTCTGTGTGTGTCAGGTGCTCTCTGTGTGTGTCAGGTGCGTCAGGTGTGTGACAGGGTGCGTCAGGTGTGACAGGGTGCGTCAGGTGAGACCTGGGGGGTGCAGTCCGGTCCTTGTTGCCTCCACGTACGACTGTGGGGGGTAAAACACGGCAGGAGGCGCCGACGAGCCGACGGACAAAACACTCCTCTGACCTGAAGCACACAGGTCAAAGGTTAAACACCCAGACACACACACAGAGGACCTGACACACACACACACACACACACACAGAGGACCTGACACACACACACACAGAGGACCTAACACACACACAGGACCTGACACACACACACAGAGGACCTGACACACACACACACAGAGGACCTGACACACACACACACACAACACACACAGAGGACCTGACACACACACACACACACACAAACACACAGAGGACCTGACACACACACACACACAGAGGGCACCTGACACACACACACACACACACACACACAGAGGACCTGACACACACACACAGAGGACCTGACACACACACACAGGGGACCTGACACACACACACACACACACAGAGGACCTGACACACACACACACACACACACAGAGGACCTGACACACACACACAAACAGAGGGGACCTGACACACACACACACACACACACAGAGGGCATCTGACACACACACACAGAGGACACCTGACACACACACAGAGGACCTGACACACACGGGGAGGACACCTGACACACACGGGGAGGGCACCTGACACACACGGGGAGGACACCTGACACACACGGGGAGGGCACCTGACACACACGGGGAGGGCACCTGACACACACACGGGGAGGCACCTGACACACACACAGAGGGGACCTGACACACACAGGGAGGACACCTGACACACACACACAAAGAGCACCTGACACACACACAGAGGGGACCTGACACACACGGGGAGGACACCTGACACACACACAGAGGGGACCTGACACACACACAGAGGGGACCTGACACACACAGGGAGGACACCTGACACACACACAGAGGGGACCTGACACACACAGGGAGGACACCTGACACACACACAGAGGGGACCTGACACACACGGGGAGGCGTCTGAGGACAGAGGGTTACCTGAGGCCCCGCCCCCTGTGGCGGTCTGGGCACTGGCTCCTCCCCCTCTGGGCGTGGCTTTGACATGGTCATACCTGAATCAGCGACAGGTGAGAGAGCGACAGGTGAGAGAACGACAGGTGAGACAGCGACAGGTGCAGAATAAATGAGGCTGGTGCATTAGCTGCGAGGGACCTGCTGTGTCCAGGAGATGGGGACTAAACCAGGACTAAACCAGGTCTAAACCAGGACTAAACCAGGACTAAACCAGGTCTAAACCAGGACTAAACCAGGTCTAAACCAGGACTAAACCAGGACTAAACCAGGACTAAACCAGGACTAAACCAGGTCTAAACCAGGACTAAACCAGGACTAAACCAACCAGGACTAAACCAGGACTAAACCAGGTCTAAACCAGGCTAAACCAGGTCTAAACTAGGACTAAACCAGGGGCTCTCACCTGCAGCGGGGGGGGGGGGGGGGGGGGGGGCTCTCACCTGCAGCGGGGGGGGGGGCTCTCACCTGCAGCGGGGGGGGGGGGGGGGGCTCTCACCTGCAGCGGGGGGGGGGGGGGGGGGGGGCTCTCACCTGCAGCGGTCTCCGTAGGCACACGCTCCTCGCTGGTAATAACGACAAACCAGAGACGGAGAACTGTTCTGAACATCATGAGAAAAATGACAGTTACTGCCCTCCCTGCACACGCCGTGAAGAAAGTACCTGAAAAACAACAGAAGAAAGAAAGAAAGAGTGAGAAACAGAGAGAAGAAACAGAGAGAAGAAAGAGTGAGAAGAGGAGAGAGGAGAGGAGAGAGGGAGAGGAGAGAAGGAAAGGAGAGAGGAGAAGGGGAGAAGGAGAGAAGGAGAGAGGACAGAAAAAGATGAGATAAGGAGACGAGGAGAGAAAGAGAGAGAAGAGAGAAGGAGAGAGGAGAGAAGGAGAGAGGAGAGAAGAGAGAAGGAGAGAAGGAGAGAGGAGAGGGAGAGAGGGGAGAGAAGGAGAGAGAAGGAGAGGGGAGAGAAGGAGAGAAGAGAGAAGGAGAGAGAAGAGAAGGAGAGAAGGAGAGGGGAGAGAAGGAGAGAGGAGAGAAGAGGGAGAGAGAGAGAGGAGAGAGAGGAGAGAGAGGAGAGAGAGAGGAGAGGGGAGAGAAGGAGAGGAGAGAGAGAGAGAGAGAGAAGGAGAGAAGGAGAGAAGGAGAGAGGAGAGAGGAGAGAAGAGGAGAGAAGGAGAGAGAGAGGAGAGGGAGAGAGAGGAGAGAGAGAGAGAGGAGAGAAGAGAGAGAGAAGAGAGAGGAGAGAGAGAGAGAGAGAGGAGAGAGAGAGAGAGAGAGAGAGAGGAGAGACGAGGAGAGAAGAAGGAGATGAGGAGGTAGGAGAGAGGAGAGAAGGAGACAAGGAGAGAGAAGAGAAGGAGACGAGGAGAGAGGAGAGAGGGAGAGAAGGAGACGAGGAGAGAAGGAGACGAGGAGAGAGGAGAGGAGGAGACAAGGAGACGAGGAGGTGTCTTGTGTCCTTCTGTCTGCGCTCGTGCCACGGAGCTAATGCTAAAATGCTAAAAACATTGGAGCTCGCGGCTAAACTCTTCTCGGAATCGAACCCTGAACCCCGAACCCCGCGGCGGGCTCACCTGCAGGTCACGTGTTTAGTGCCCATCCTCGCGCTCAGGTGAGTCTCGGGTGAATATCCGGAGAGAAACGAGAGAGTTTAAAAAAAAATTAAATAAAACAACGCGTCACAGCCCGGAGCGAGCGCCAAATGAGTCCGGACAGAAAACATGGACACGAGGAACGGTCCCGCACGCCGCACAAGATTCTGCTTCTGTAAAAATCATAAGAACAGTTTATTATTATTATTATTATTATTATTATTATTATTATTATTATTATTATTATTATTACTTTGTACGTTTTTGTTTTGTTTTTTTTGTGCGTGTATGAAAATTACTGTAAAACTATTTAATTATTTCATAAATAAATAAACAAAATAAAATACAATAAAATAAAACAAAATAAAACAAAATAAAATAAAACAAAATAAAACCAAACGAAACCAAACCAAACAAATGAAAATAAAATAAAATAAAATAAATAATGGCTGGTGTTTTGTTGGGAACGCCCCGATTTCTCTCTCAAAACTACACTAAAATAAATCAAACATGTCCGGAAGGGATAAATTAATTAAAATAAATAAAATAATTAACTAAATTAAATTGAAATTTGAGCCGCTCGGTCTGTTTTTGAACCACGGGCTGTGATTGGTGCAGAGCGGGCAGACGTCACGAGGCGGGCCGTGATTGGCTGCTGTGAGCGGAAGTGCCAGTTTAAACCGAGCGACGGCGGTTTGTGCTTCAGACCAACGATCCGCGGAAAACCCGAAAAAACCTGAAAAAAAAAACGAGAAATCACGAAATAAAACCCCGAGAAACCCCGAGGACACACCGAGGACACACCGAGAAACCCCGAGGACACACGAGGACACACCGAGAAACCCCGAGGACACACCGAGGACACACCGAGAAACCCCGAGGACACAGACCGGGACAGGTGAGCGCTGCGCCGGGGACACACAGGCGCGACGACCGAGACAGAAGCGCCAGAACCCGGAGACAAAACACAGACACACCGACCTGGTTTAGTCCTGGTTTAGTCCTGGTTTAGACCTGGTTTAGTCCTGGTTTAGTCCTGGTTTAGACCTGGTTTAGTCCTGGTTTAGTCCTGGTTTAGTCCTGGTTTAGTCCTGGTTTAGTTCTTGTTTAGTTCTTGTTTAGACCTGGTTTAGACCTGGTTTAGACCTGGTTTAGACCTGGTTTAGTCCTGGTTTAGTTGGTTTAGTTCTGGTTTAGACTTGGTTTAGTTCTGATTTAGACCTGGTTTAGTCCCTGGTTTAGTCCTGGTTTTAGTTCTGGTTTTAGACCTGGTTTTAGACCTGGTTTTAGACCTGGTTTTAGACCTGGTTTTAGACCTGGTTTTAGACCTGGTTTAGTCCTGGTTTAGTCCTCTGTATAATCCATTTATTTCAACAAAGTAACTGTAATCCAATTCCCACTGACTGAAACAGTAACTGTAACTGAATCCAGTTCCTCATCATTTGTACTCTGATTACTCCGGTACTTGTAATCTGTTCCTCTCCAACACTGTTTATGAAGCAGAAGAAACGTGGATCAGGATCAAGACTGTGCAGGTTTAAGTTTGTATCCGAGTAAAAACAGAGGAACGACAAGTGGGTTCAGTAACATTTGGTGTAAAAATGTTTTGTCTTGTCACATTGAATTGAGGAAGCGGACGCTGCCGTGTGATGTTGTGTAGAAACATCTCGTCTGAACGCCAACCTGCACCTAGATCTTCGTAGAAACGTGGTGGAGCCAGTTTTCCAACATCAGACGTCACGTTATCCCAGCGATAATTAACAAATATCGGCATTTTCTGCATGTTTAGATGAAAACATCGACGGCTCCGGTCACGGCGAGCGTCAGTCTGAACCTTCATCTCAGAGGAGAGAAGAAGAGAGCGAGGAGACAGGGGAGGAGGAGAGAAGAGAAGGACATTCGATGAAATTTTCTTAATCGATCGTCGGGAGAATTAACGATTGATTATCGATTAATCATGAATGTTTTTCTGTTAAAATGATCATCATTATTATTACTATCTGCACTAATCTGCATCAATAAATTCAACTTTACGACATATAAACATAACGACTCTAGATCCACATCAGCTGTTTGACATTATAATGTGTTTAATTCAGTTTTGTTCAAATCTCACAGAAACAAAACTTAAAACCACATCACTAATTTACATAAACTAAGTGAAGATAAAACTCCAGCTCTTGTGTCGCTGATGTGGTTCAACTTGTGTTGGATTAAAAGACATGACTCAGGTGAATACAGGTCAGTGTGACCAGATTTGTGTTTGTCAAAACCAGGACAGCGTACGGGGGAGGGGGGCGGGGCCTCGTCATCCACATTGAGCGACTCTCACCTGGAAAAACTTTTTCCCACTGGACACAGAAACATATGTGCTGCTTTATCCACTGTGCACATGGACTCACACTTGTCCCAACGCAACGGAAAGTGTGGAATTTCTTCTACAAATCCTGGTTAAATCCACATTTGTGCTTCGGTTCGTTACAGACTGACCCACTGTTTGTGTCTCGCTCCTTCTGATGCAGAGACACATGTTCGAACCACCGTTTGTCCCCAGACTCGGACGTTTGGTCCCGACGCCTCGGTCGATACGAGCGACTTTACCTTGATAAACACAGAGTCGGTTCGTCCTGCTGCAGAGTCGGGTGGAGTCGTGTTTGACGTGTGGTTGTGGTTTCTCGAGGTAACGACACGTAAACACTGATGTTTTGGTAAAACAGTAACACTGTAAAACCCGGGAAAATCCTGAGACGGTTTCACGGTATCAAAATTTGGACCCCACCAGACCCTAACGCGCAGAGAGAAAACGGCTCTTCTGTGTTTCATTATCGGTGCTTTTTATTTGTTTTACTTTTAACGAGGCCGTCACCGTTAGACAAAATGCTCTTCGATGTCCGTGCTTTTCAGAAATGGCGTCTCAGAACATGGATCCGGCCGCCGCCTCGTCAAACGCCGCTCTGAAAGGAAACGAGGGCGGGCACAGCGCCGCCAAGGGGTCGGTCACCAAACGGTGAGTGTGACGACGACTATGACGACGACGCTGTTGGGTTGATCTACAGGTTTGTGACGGTGGTTTGTGTTTCAGGCTGCAGCAGGAGCTCATGACGCTGATGGTCAGTCTCTCTCTCTTTTTTTTTACTTTCACTTTCAGGTTTAATTCTAAAATGAAGAGTTTTTTTGTGTTTGTTGTTTTTTTTTTTTTCAGATGAGCGGAGACAAAGGAATCAGCGCCTTTCCCGAGTCGGAAAACCTGTTCAAATGGATCGGAACCATCGACGGCGCTCAGGACACGGTACTGACCCCTGACCCCTGACCCCTGACCTGTGTGTTCTGTGTTCCGGCTGAAGGTTCTATTCCCGCTCACACCTGTGCACGCTCGGGCACCGCTGTCCCGACTCGATGCACGAGTCCCTCCAGGTCTCTGTGTGTCAGGTTCTGCTCCAAGGTTCTCAATACAACAGACCTGGTTTAGTCCTGGTTTAGTCCTGGTTTAGTCCTGGTTTAGTCCTGGTTTAGTCCTGGATTAGACCTGGATTAGACCTGGATTAGACCTGGATTAGATCCTGGATTAGACCTGGATTAGACCTGGATTAGACCTGGTTTGGCAGTGTCTCTGACAGGTGTACTCGGGTCTGAGGTTCTGTCTGTCCCTGTCTGTGTGTGACAGGTGTACTCCGGTCGGTCTGTGTGTGACAGGTGTACTCCGGTCGGTCTGTGTGTGACAGGTGTACTCCGGTCGGTCTGTGTGTGACAGGTGTACTCCGGTCGGTCTGTGTGTGACAGGTGTACTCCGGGCTGAGGTTCCGTGTTTCTCTGGAGTGTGTGTGTGTGACAGGTGTGCTCCTGTCTGTGTGTGACAGGTGTGCTCCTGTCTGTGTGTGACAGGTGTACTCCGGGCTGAGGTTCCGTGTGTCTCTGGAGTGTGTGTGTGTGACAGGTGTGCTCCTGTCTGTGTGTGACAGGTGTACTCCGGGCTGAGGTTCCGTGTGTCTCTGGAGTGTGTGACAGGTGTGCTCCTGTCTGTGTGTGACAGGTGTGCTCCTGTCTGTGTGACAGGTGTACTCTCGGGTGAGGTTCCGTGTGTCTCTGGAGTGTGACAGTGTGTGACAGGTGTGCTCCTGTCTGTGTGACAGGTGTGCTCCTGTCTGTGTGACAGGTGTACTCCGGGCTGAGGTTCCGTGTGTCTCTGGAGTGTGTGTGACAGGTGTGCTCCTGTCTGTGTGACAGGTGTACTCCGGTCTGAGGTTCCGTGTGTCTCTGGAGTGTGTGTGTGTGTGACAGGTGTGCTCCTGTCTGTGTGACAGGTGTACTCCGGTCTGAGGTTCCGTGTGTCTCTGGAGTGTGTGTGTGTGACAGGTGTGCTCCTGTCTGTGTGTGACAGGTGTACTCCGGTCTGAGGTTCCGTGTTTCTCTGGAGTGTGTGTGTGTGACAGGTGTGCTCCTGTCTGTGTGACAGGTGTACTCCGGTCTGAGGTTCCGTGTGTCTCTGGAGTGTGTGTGACAGGTGTGCTCCTGTCTGTGTGACAGGTGTACTCCGGTCTGAGGTTCCGTGTGTCTCTGGAGTGTGTGTGTGACAGGTGTGTCTGTCAGGTGTGTCTCCGGGCTGAGGTTCCGTGTGTCTCTGGAGTGTGTGTGTGTGACAGGTGTGCTCCTGTCTGTGTGACAGGTGTACTCCGGGCTGAGGTTCCGTGTGTCTCTGGAGTGTGTGTGTGTGTGTGTGACAGGTGTGCTCCTGTCTGTGTGACAGGTGTACTCCGGTCTGAGGTTCCGTGTGTCTCTGGAGTGTGTGACAGTGTGTGACAGGTGTACTCCGGGCTGAGGTTCCGTGTGTTCTCTGGAGTGTGTGTGTGTGACAGGTGTGCTCCTGTCTGTGTGACAGGTGTACTCCGGTCTGAGGTTCCGTGTGTCTCTGGAGTGTGTGTGTGTGACAGGTGTGCTCCTGTCTGTGTGTGACAGGTGTGCTCCTGTCTGTGTGACAGGTGTACTCCGGGCTGAGGTTCCGTGTTTCTCTGGAGTGTGTGTGTGTGACAGGTGTGCTCCTGTCTGTGTGACAGGTGTACTCCGGTCTGAGGTTCCGTGTGTCTCTGGAGTTCCCGGCGTCGTATCCGTACCAGGCGCCGCGTGTGAAGTTTGTGACTCCGTGTTTTCATCCCAACGTGGACGAGCAGGGCCTGATCTGCCTCGACATCCTCAAGGAGAAATGGTCGGCTCTGTACGACGTGCGCTCCATCCTGCTGTCCATCCAGAGCCTGCTCTCAGGTACTACTACTACTACTACTACTACTACTACTACTACTGCAACTACTGCACTACTACTACTACTACTACTACTGCTACAACAAACACTACAACAACAAACACAACTACAACAAATACTACTACTACTACTGCAAATACTCTCACTACTACTACTACTACTACTACTACTACTACTGCAAATACTACTACTACTACTACTACTGCTACAACAAACACTACAACAACAAACACAACTACAACAAATACTACTACTACTGCAAATTACTACTACTACTACTACTACTACTGCAAATACTACTACTACTACTACTACTACTGCAAATACTACTACTACTACTACTACTACTACTGCAATACTACTACTACTACTACTACTGCAAATACTACTACTACTACTACTGCAAATACTACTACTACTACTGCAAACTACTACTACTACTACTACTGCAAATACTACTACTACTACTACTACTGCAAATACTACTACTACTACTACTACTACTACTACGCAAATACTACTACTACTACTACTACTACTGCAAAACTACTACTACTACTACTACTACTGCAAATACTACTACTACTACTACTGCAAATACTACTACTACTACTACTACTACTGCAAATACTACTACTACTACTACTACTGCAAATACTACTACTACTACTACTACTACTACTACTGCAAATACTACTACTACTACTACTGCAAATACTACTACTACTACTACTACTACTACTACTACTACTGCAAATACTACTACTACTACTACTACTACTGCAAATACTACTACTACTACTACTACTACGCAAATACTACTACTACTACTACTACTACTGCAAATACTACTACTACTACTACTACTACTACTGCAAATACTACTACTACTACTACTGCAAATACTACTACTACTACTACTACTACTACTACTACTACTGCAAATACTACTACTACTACTACTACTACTACTACTACTACTACTACTACTACTACTACTACTACTACTACTACTACTGCAAATACTACTACTACTACTACTAGCAAATACTACTACTACTACTACTACTACTACTACTACTACTACTACTACTACTACTACTACTACTACTACTACTACTACTACTGCAAATACTACTACTACTACTACTACTACTACTGCAAATACTACTACTACTACTACTACTGCAAACTACTACTACTACTACTACTACTACTGCAAATACTACTACTACTACTACTACTACTACTGCAAATACTACTACTACTACTACTACTACTACTACTACTGCAAATACTACTACTACTACTACTACTACTACTGCAAAATACTACTACTACTACTACTACTACTACTACTACTACAAATACTACTACTACTACTACTACTGCACTACTACTACTGCAAAACTACTACTACTACTACTACTACTACTACTGCAAATACTACTACTACTACTACTACTACTACTACTACTACTGCAAATACTACTACTACTACTACTGCAAATACTACTACTACTACTACTGCAAATACTACTACTACTACTACTACTACGCAAATACTACTGCAAATACTACTACTACTACTGCAAATACTACTACTACTACTACTACTGCAAATACTACTACTACTACTACTACTACTACTACTACTACTAGCAAATACTACTACTACTACTACTACTACTACTGCAAATACTACTACTACTACTACTACTACTGCAAATACTACTACTACTACTACTACTACTACTGCAAATACTACTACTACTACTACTACTGCAAATACTACTACTACTACTACTACTACTACTACTACTGCAAATACTACTACTACTACTGCAAATACTACTACTACTACTACTACTACTACTACTGCAAATACTACTACTACTACTGCAAATACTACTACTACTACTACTACTACTGCAAATACTACTACTACTACTACTACTACTACTACTACTACTACTACTACTACTACTGCAAATACTACTACTACTACTACTACTACTACTACTGCAAATACTACTACTACTACTACTACTACTACTACTACTGCAAATACTACTACTACTACTACTACTACTACTACTACTACTACTACTACTACTGCAATACTACTACTACTACTACTACTACTACTGCAAATACTACTACTACTACTACTGCAAATACTACTACTACTACTACTACTACTACTGCAAATACTACTACTACTACTACTACTACTACTGCAAATACTACTACTACTACTACTACTACTACTGCAAATACTACTACTACTACTACTGCAAATACTACTACTACTACTACTACTACTACTACTACTGCAAATACTACTACTACTACTACTACTACTACTACTACTACTGCAAATACTACTACTACTACTACTACTGCAAATACTACTACTACTACTACTACTACTACTACTACTGCAAATACTACTACTACTACTACTACTACTACTACTACTGCAAATACTACTACTACTACTACTACTACTACTACTACTGCAAATACTACTACTACTACTACTACTACTACTACTACTACTACTACTGCAATACTACTACTACTACTACTACTACTACTACTACTACTACTACTACTACTGCAAATACTACTACTACTACTACTACTGCAAATACTACTACTACTACTACTACTACTACTGCAAATACTACTACTACTACTACTACTACTACTGCAAATACTACTACTACTACTGCAAATACTACTACTACTACTACTACTACTACTACTACTGCAAATACTACTACTACTACTACTACTGCAAATACTACTACTACTACTACTACTACTACTACTACTACTACTACTACTGCAAATACTACTACTACTACTACTACTGCAAATACTACTACTACTACTACTACTGCAAATACTACTACTACTACTACTACTACTACTACTGCAAATACTACTACTACTACTACTACTACTACTACTACTACTACTACGCAAATACTACTACTACTACTACTACTGCAAATACTACTACTACTACTACTACTACTGCAAATACTACTACTACTACTACTACTACTACTACTACTGCAAATACTACTACTACTACTACTGCAAATACTACTACTACTACTACTACTACTACTACTACTACTACTACTACTACTGCAAATACTACTACTACTACTACTACTACTGCAAATACTACTACTACTACTACTACTACTACTACTACTACTACTACTACTACTACTGCTACTACTGCAAATACTACTACTACTACTGCAAATACTACTACTACTGCAAATACTACTACTACTACTACTACTACTACTACTACTACTGCAAATACTACTACTACTACTACTACTACTACTGCAAATACTACTACTACTACTACTACTACTACTACTACTACTACTGCAAATACTACTACTACTACTACAAACTACTACTACTACTACTACTACTACTACTACTGCAAATACTACTACTACTACTACTACTACTACTACTACTACTACTGCAAATACTACTACTACTACTACTACTACTACTACTGCAAATACTACTACTACTACTACTACTACTACTACTACTACTGCAAATACTACTACTACTACTACTACTACTACTACTACTGCAAATACTACTACTACTACTACTACTACTACTGCAAATACTACTACTACTACTACTGCAAATACTACTACTACTACTACTACTGCAAACTACTACTACTACTGCAAATACTACTACTACTACTACTACTGCAAATACTACTACTACTACTACTACTACTGCAAATACTACTACTACTACTACTACTACTACTACTACTGCAAATACTACTACTACTACTACTACTACTACTACTGCAAATAC
>NW_026571207.1:383537-388537 GCF_026225935.1 Boleophthalmus pectinirostris | reverse complement strand
ATACTACTACTACTACTACTACTACTGCTGCTGCTGCTGCAAATACTACTACTATACTACTACTACTACTACTACTGCTGCTGCTGCTAAATACTACTACTACTACTACTACTACTACTGCTGCTGCTGCTGCTGCAAATACTACTACTACTACTACTACTACTGCTACTACTACTACTACTACTACTACAGACAGACATGTGACAAGAGCAGATTTCACTGGACGTTTAATTGACCAAGAATTTCTTGCGATAAACGATAATTTTGACATTTTGAGACCAATTTTAACTTTTATAATGACCATGGAATAAAAATACAAACGCACTTTTAAAGATCAATAAACTTGACTTTCTAAAAAAACATTGAACACAGGAAGAGTAAGACGAACAAAAACAACAGGTGTAAATAAAACGGACTTGTTCACATGTAGTGTGACTCAGTGACGACCTGTTCACACAAATCCACTTGAATAAACCAAACACGACCAAAACAATCGATTATTAAATCTCTCGAACAAAATCACTCTTCAAAAAAGTGATTTTAGTCGTTGACTTATGTTGGAATAATCCAGGGGTGGGAAAACAGTTTGTCTCGGGGGCCACAAAGGTTCTAAAATTTAACGAAAGTCTGGACCAGGAGCAGATGATGGAGCAGGCCTGGAACGATAATCAATAAATCGATTAATCGTACGATGACTTAACGAGCTCAATCACTTTTCCAGCCACGATAATTTCTATTTGCAGCTTGTTTGTTTTTCTCGCTCTCAAAGAGACTGAATGTTCGACGCTTCTATCGCTCTGACGCCTCTCGTTTAACAAGTGTAATGACGCTTGAACCGACGGGGCGGCGTTTGTCGACGGGGCGGCGTGCGTCGACGGGGCGGCGTGCGTCGACGGGGCGGCGTTCGTCGACGGGGCGGCGTGCGTGCGTCGACGGGGCGGACGTGTGCGTAGTCTGCACGCTGTCTGTGACAAAACTGTTCGTCTCCGTTCATCGCCAAAACAAGCCACAATACCAAATCAACACTGGTGAGCAGGACACGTCTCAACTATGGATGGGCATTCGATGAAATTTTCTCAGTCAATCGTCGGGAGAATTAACGATCGATTATCGATTAATCATTAACGTTTTTATATTAACATGATCATCATTATTATTACTATCTGCACTAATCTGCATAAATGACAGACCCTGTTCCTGCTGCCGTGGCCTCGACATTTTGGTCTTGAAGTGTTCGTATGAACTCGTGACACATGATCCTGTTTGTGTGAGTGAGTCTCTGTTCTGTCTGGTGTCGTGGCTGAGTCTTGTGGGATTTCACTGGGTTTCAGGTTTTTCTCGGTGCCGGGGCTTGTTCTGTCGCTCGGGTTTGGGTTTATATCGTCCGTTTGGGTTTGACACGTTTCTTCTCGTCGTTTGTGTTTCGCTGCGTTTGACCCACGTGTCTGTTGAGACGTGTAAAGGTTCGTTCACACCAAAGCGTCAAACGCCTTGACGCCTCTATTTGGATGCGTTTGCATTTGAGTTTAGACGCCCCCGACGCTCGTGTCTTTGACGCTGTGGACAAACGGGACAAAAATACTTGACCCGTCCGTTGCCCTGGAAACAAGAGCCCGGTCCCGGTCTTTTCCCGAAACAATATCAGACCAGACTGAGAGAGTGTTTTTATGACATAAAACATCAGCGGAGGAGATCAGTCAACGACTGGGGCGTATATAAATTTATACTCCGCTAATGACTCCCGGTCTAGTCGGTCTAAGTCCCGGTCTAGTCCCGGTCTAGTCTTGTTAGTCCTGGTCCGGTCCTGGTGTAGTCCTGGCGATCGGCTCGGTGATTGTGGGTGTATATTTATGCTCTGCTCATGTTTGTGGTTCTCGTCTGGTCTGGGGTTTTTCTTCCTGATAATAACGTCGCTGGTCTCTGGATACTCGTCCCTGATTGGTTGACGCGGGCGTCTGACGCGAAAAGTTCAGCATTTTAATTCTTGACGCTGACGCCTTGGACGCGCGTCTTGGCCGCTGATGCCAAAACACTCAAGACGCGCCGCGCTGACGCGAAAACGCGCGCCAAACGCAGGAGGCTCTAGTCGCGCGTCCACATCGACTTTACATTGAAACTGGACGCTTTGACGCTTTGGTGTGAACGGCCCTTAATACTCACCGGTGTTAATTCGACATCGTGACGTGTTTTGTCTCTTTGAGATGAACTGTTTTGGTTCTGACGGCGGCGCTCGTGTCGCGGCTTCATGTTAAAGCCCACAGACGGCGGCACTAGTTTGTGTTTCTGCACTCAGACTCTGTGTGTGTGTGTGTGCGTGTGTGCGCCTGTGCGCGTCCACTGTGTCGATAAACACACACGTCAGTTCAAGAGTCGTTACACTTGATAAACGAGACAAGTCAGCGAGACAAACTTGAAACACTCACCCTCTGAGAGCGAGAAAAACAAACATGTAAATAGAATTCATCACGGTCGGAAAAGTGATCGAGTTTGTAAAGTTATCGTACGATGAAGTGATTTATTGATTATCGTTACAGGCCTCATTGGGTTGTGTTTCGGTGTGGTTTGGTTGTGGTCCGGTTGAACAGTGGTTTATTCGTTATCAAGTCATTTCTTGGTTAATCGTTCAGTAAAATCTGTTCTCATTATAAAAAAAAAAGTTCGCGTCCCAGACCCAAGAACCAGACCCAAGAACCAGACCCAAGAACCAGACCCAAGAACCAGACCCAAGAACCAGACCCAAGAACCAGACCCAAGAACCAGACCCAAGAACCAGACCCAAGAACCAGTGAGGACTCAAAACTGCAGCTGAATCTTCATTTTTGTCTCGTGTGTTTCTGTTTTAGAACCGAATAACGAGTCGCCTCTGAACACGACGGCCGCCGAACTGTGGGACAATCAGGAAGGTCAGTCTGCTGGAGGGTTTGAGGTCCTCTGGGGTGGTGGGGGGGGGGTTTGAGGTCCCGTGGTGGGTTTGAGGTCCTGACCTGTGTGTATCTGTGTGTGTTGTGTGTGTGTGCAGCGTTCAAGGCCCACCTGCTCGCAACGTTCCAGAAGTGAATCTTCGTGTAAAACCAAACAGTGTTTTTGTAAAATATTTGAGTGTTTGGTTTTTGTGTGTCACGTTCTTCTTAATAAAAGCTCTTAGTCACACTGAGTCTCCTCTGTTTCCTCACGGAAAGAAACACTGCGGAACATGACCCGCTTCATCTGTGCACCGCGCACCACTATACATATACACACAAACAATACACACAAACACACACACACTATATACACACACACAGAGACACACACATCACACACATCACACAACGGTGTGTTTCACTGTGTGTATAGTGTGTGTGTGTGTATATGTGTATATGTATGTGTGTGTGTGTGTGTGTGTGTGTGTGTGTGTATGTGTTGTGTGTGTATAGTGTGTGTAATGTGTGTGTATGTTGTGTGTTATTGTGTGTGTGTTAGTGTGTGTATGTGTTGTATAGTGTGTGTATATAGTGTGTGTATATGTGTGTATATGTATAGTATATGTGTATATTGTGTGTGTGTATGTGTTTATATGTGTGTATGTGTTTGTGTTATAGTGTGTAAGTGTGTATAGTGTGTGTGTGTGTGTATGTGTGTGTGTTTTAACGAGGTTTTTCCAGTTGTATCTTTAACGAGCTTTGGGACCTGAGTTCATTTTTAATTATGACCTCGTCCCACAGGAGAAAGAACAGAGGAGGGGGGGGGGGGGTTACACAGGGAGGACTCTGCTCCTGTCGTTTCCTAACGTCTCACCTGTCTCACCTGTCTCACCTGTCTCACCTGCTGGTGTGTGTCTCTTGAACGTCTCGGTGGAACAGGTAGGAGGATTTCAATATCTCTGTAAATCTAGATCTAAATATCTCTGTAAATCTAGATCTAAATATCTGTGAAGTGAATGAAAATCACAGAATCTGATCCGGGTCTGAGGTTTTGTGGATGTGTTTTATAAAATAGCTACTCTGGATTTTTATGTTAAGACATAAAACTTTTATAACGACAAGTTTCTCCAGATTAAATCCTTGGAGGTGCCCAGGTGGACACCAACCTGCACTACACTTGTACATGTCCATGTCCCTGAAGGTCTGAAGGTCTGAAGGTCGGTCTGTGGTCCCTGTCGTCTCTGCACGTCCAGCTTCAGGACTCTGGTTGTGTTTGGTGATGTGTGAACGGGTCCGTGTGGACAGATCACACATCACACACACACAGCACAGGTTCTTTTTGAGCAGCAGCTCGTACATTTATTTGATGAGTTCCAGTAGAGACGAAAGGTTTTTGTTAAAGTTGTTTTGCTCATGGACGTTATGGAGTAAGAGCAGAGAGAAGAGGATCTGATTAGACATTTAACACGACAATCCAATCACCAGTGACTAATTCTTCATATTTATATGTAGTGCACAGCAGTAATAATAAAACATCATCAAATGAAAACAATTAAATGTGGTAAATGTCACTAAAACAGTTATAACACACAACACATCAAGACTCTGACGGCTCCAACTGCTCGAGTAAATACAAGAGCCATAAAAACAAACAAACCAATAAAGACTAAAACATTTCACGTAAACTTTTTGGAGCAATAAACATGAAGATGGTAAATATCAACTAAGATGTGGATAGATTTGATGAAGTGTGAGTGTCGCACGTTTCAGAGTCACTTGCTGCTGCTGCTGCTGCTGCTGCTGCTGCTGCTGCTGCTGCTGCTGCTGCTGCTGCTGCTGCTGCTGCTGCTGCTGCTCTTGGACATGGACCAAAAACAACAACCACAGCGACTTCATCATGAAAACAACGTACAAGAGCACCACCTAGTGCTCACTCCCTCATGTGCACTTGTACACTTGTACACTTACACTTGTACACTTGTACACTTGCGCTCTCTGGACCTGCTGCTGTGACCCGTGTGACCTGAGTTCTGTCTGTGGACCTGTAGTTTGGTCTGAGATGTTCCTCTGAAGCCGCCTCAGGATCCTGGAACATTT
>NW_026571207.1:358354-383037 GCF_026225935.1 Boleophthalmus pectinirostris | reverse complement strand
GGGCTAGGGGAGGAGACAAGGAACTAGGACACAAACACAGGGAAGAGGAGACGGTGGAGCTAGGAGGCACAGTGAGGAGATAGGAGGCACAGTGAGGAGATAGGAGGCACGGTGAGGAGATAGGAGGCACAGTGAGGAGCTAGGAGGCACAGTGAGGAGATAGGAGACACAGTGAGGAGATAGGAGGCACAGTGAGGAGATAGGAGGCACAGTGAGGAGATAGGAGACACAGTGAGGAGATAGGAGACACAGTGAGGAGGCACAGTGAGGAGCACAGTGAGGAGATAGGAGACACAGTGAGGAGATAGGAGACACAGTGAGGAGATAGGAGGCACAGTGAGGAGATAGGAGACACAGTGAGGAGGCACGGTGAGGAGGTAGGAGGCACAGTGAGGAGATAGGAGGCACAGTGAGGAGATAGGAGGACACAGTGAGGAGATAGGAGACACAGTGAGGAGATAGGAGACACAGTGAGGAGATAGGAGACACAGTGAGGAGGCACAGTGAGGAGATAGGAGGCACGGTGAGGAGATAGGAGACACAGTGAGGAGGCACAGTGAGGAGATAGGAGGCACGGTGAGGAGGTGAGGAGGCACAGTGAGGAGATAGGAGGCACAGTGAGGAGATAGGAGACACAGTGAGGAGATAGGAGGCACGGAGGAGATAGGAGACACAGTGAGGAGGCACAGTGAGGAGATAGGAGGCACGGTGAGGAGGTAGGAGGCACAGTGAGGAGATAGGAGGCACAGTGAGGAGATAGGAGATAGGAGACACAGTGAGGAGATAGGAGGCACGGTGAGGAGGTAGGAGACACAGTGAGGAGATAGGAGGCACGGTGAGGAGATAGGAGACACAGTGAGGAGGCACGGTGAGAAGATAGGTCTAAACCAGGTCTAAACCAGGTCTAAACCAGGTCTAAACCAGGTCTAAACCAGGTAAACCAGGAACTAAACCAGGTCTAAACCAGGTCTAAACCGGGTCTAAACCAGGTCTAAACTAAACCGGGTCTAAACCAGGTCTAAACCGGTTAAACAGGACTAAACCAGGGTCTAAACCAGGACTAAACCAGGTCTAAAAACCAGGTCAAACCAGGAACTAAACAGGTCTAAACCAGGACTAAACCAGGAAAACAGGACTAAACCAGGTCTAAACCAGGTCTAAACCAGGACTAAACAGGTCTAAACCAGGGTAAACCAGGTCTAAACCAGGTCTAAACCAGGACTAAACCGGGTCTAAACCAGGACTAAACCAGGTCTAAACCAGGTCTAAACCAGTCTAAACCAGGTCTAAACCAGGGTCTAAACCAGGTCTAAACCAGAACTAAACCAGGTCTAAACCAGGTCTAAACCAGGCTAAACCAGGACTAAACCAGGTCAAACCAGGGTCTAAACCAGGACTAAACCAGGTCTAAACCAGGTCTAAACCAGGACTAAACCAGGTCTAAACAGGACTAAACCAGGAAACTAAACCAGGACTAAACCAGGTCTAAACCAGGTCTAAACCAGGTCTAAACAGAACTAAACCAGGTCTAAACCAGGACTAAACCAGAACTAAACCAGGACTAAAACCAGGTCTAAACCAGAAAACCAGACTAAACCAGGAAACCAGGACTAAACCAGGACTAAACCAGGACTAAACCAGGTCTAAACCAGGACTAAACCAGGTCTAAACCAGGACTAAACCAGGACTAAACCAGGACTAAACCAGGTCTAAACCGGGGGTCAGACCAACGCTGCAGGAGGAGGAGGAGGAGACGAGGGGGCAGGAGCTAGGATGCAGCAGCAGCAGCAGCGGCAGAGTCTGGACGCGGCCGCTCGACAGTGAGGACGCACGGCGAGGAGCTAGGAGGCACAACGAAGACCTAGGAGGCGCGGCGAGGACCTAGGACGCACGGCCAGGAGCTAGGAGGCAGCAGAGGAGGAAGGAAGGAAGGAGGAAGGAAGGAAGGAGGAAGGAGGAGGATGCAGTGAGGAGGTTTTTGTTTTTTGTTTTCGTTTTTCGGAGCCGTTTTTCGCGTCTGGGTTTTCGCGGGTTTGGGGTTCGGTCGCCGTTGACGATGGGCTGCTGGCTCTCGGGACCGTGGAGCGACCAAACGGTGAGAAACCCCTCCACCCTCCTTCATCCCTCCTTCCTTAATCCTTCCTTCATCCCTCCTTCCTTCCTCCATCCCTCCGTCTCCTCTCCTCCTCGCGCGTCTCCATTTTGTCCGTCTGCGTCGTCGCGCTCTCGGCTCCGCGTCGTGTTTTTTCCTCCGTCTCCCTCCCTCGCTCCTCTCCTCCTTTTCTTTCCTGTCCTTTCCTTTCCTCCTCTGTTTTTCCTCCTTCCTTCCTCCTCTCCTCTTTTTCGTTCTCTCGCTCGTTCCGTCGTTCCGCACACTCTGTTCCCGTCGCGTCGAAAACCTGTTACGGCCTCCGTCATCCCTCGTTCCAAACATCAGCCTCCTCCATCTCTCCTCCATCCCTCCTCCATCCATCCCTCCTTCATCCCTCCATCCCTCGTGTTTGTTTGACATCTGGAGTGAAAACAACACCACCACGTCTTTCCCTCCCTCCGTCCTCCTTCTCTCTCTTCTCTTTCCCTTCCTCATTCCTTCACTCCATCCCTCCTTCTCTCTCTCCTCCCTCCTTCCTTCCTTCCTTGTCTCCCTTCCTCCGTCCCCCCTCTTCTCTTTCCTTCCTTCCTTTTCTCCCTCCCTCCTTCTCTCTCTCTCGCTTCTTCTCTCCTCTTCTCCTTCTTTCCTTCCTTTCCTCCTTCCTTCATTCCCTCTCTTCCTTATCTCCTCCTCCTCCTCTCTTCCTTCCCTCCCTCCTCTTCTCCTCTTTCCTTCCCTCCTTCCCCCCTTTCCTCTTCTCCTTCCTTCCCTCTTCTTCTTCCTTCCTTCCATCCTTCCCTCTCTCCTCCTCTTCTGTTTCTCTCTCTTTCTCTCTTCTTTTCTTCTTTCTCTGTTTTTGTTTTTCTAATAATTAAATTTTTATTTCAGAAACATTTAAAACTAAAAACTCCAAACCTGAGACCTGGTTTAGTTCTGGTTTAGACCTGGTTTAGACCTGGTTTTCTGGTTTAGTTTAGTTCTGGTTTAGACCTGGTTTAGTCCTGGTTTAGTTCTGGTTTAGACCTGGTTTAGTCCTGGTTTAGTTCTGGTTTAGACCTGGTTTAGTTCTGGTTTAGACCTGGTTTAGTTCTGGTTTAGACCTGGTTTAGTTCTGGTTTAGTTCTGGTTTAGACCTGGTTTAGTTCTGGTTTAGACTTGGTTTAGTTCTGGTTTAGACCTGGTTTAGTTCTGGTTTAGTTCTGGTTTAGACCTGGTTTGACCTGGTTTAGTCCTGGTTTAGATCTGGTTTAGTCCTGGTTTAGACCTGGTTTAGTTCTGGTTTAGTTCTGGTTTAGTTCTGGTTTAATCCTGGTTTAGACCTGGTTTAGTCCTGGTTTAGTCCTGGTTTAGTTCTGGTTTAGTTCTGGTTTAGTCCTGGTTTAGTCCTGGTTTAGTCCTGGTTTAGTTCTGGTTTAGTTCTGGTTTAGTTTAGTCCTGGTTTAGTCCTGGTTTAGTTCTGGTTTAGTCCTGGTTTAGTCCTGGTTTAGTCCTGGTTTAGTTCTGGTTTAGTCTGGTTTAGTCCTGGTTTAGTTCTGGTTTAGTCTGGTTAGTCTGGTTTAGTCTGGTTTTGGTTTAGTCCTGGTTTAGTTCTGGTTTAGTCCTGGTTTAGTCCTGGTTTAGTTCTGGTTTAGTCCTGGTTTAGTTCTGGTTTAGTTCTGGTTTAGTCCTGGTTTAGTCCTGGTTTAGTTCTGGTTTAGTTCTGGTTTAGTCTGGTTTAGTCTGGTTTAGTTCTGGTTAGTCCTGGTTTAGTCCTGGTTTAGTTCTGGTTTAGTTCTGGTTTAGTCCTGGTTTAGTTCTGGTTTAGTCCTGGTTTAGTCCTGGTTTTAGTCCTGGTTCACTCCTGGTTTAGTCCTGGTTTAGTCCTGGTTTAGTTTTGGTTTAGTTCTGGTTTAGTTCTGGTTTAGACCTGGTTTAGACCTGGTTTAGTCCTGGTTTAGACCTGGTTTAGTCCTGGTTTAGACCTGGTTTAGTCCTGGTTTAGTCCTGGTTTAGTTTTGGTTTAGTTCTGGTTTAGTCCTGGTTTAGTTCTGGTTTAGTTCTGGTTTAGTCCTGGTTTAGACCTGGTTTTAGTCCTGTTTTAGACCTGGTTTAGTCCTGGTTTAGACTGGTTTAGTCCTGGTTTAGTTCTGGTTTAGTCCTGGTTTAGTCCTGGTTTAGTCCTGGTTTAGTTCTGGTTTGTGATTTAATTTTCTGTGACAGGACGAGGACACAGAGTGACTGAGGGAAGGACACAGAGAAGGAGACGAGGAGGTAGGAGACAAGGATATAGGAGACGAGGAAGTAGGAGAAGTAGAGGTAGGAGACAAGGATGTGGGAGACAAGGAGTTAGGAGATGAGGAGATAGGAGACAAGGGGATAAGAGAAGGTAGGAGATGAGGAGACAAGGAGATAGGAGATGAGGAGGTAAGAGACAAGGAGACAGGAGACAAGGAGATAGGACATGAGGAGGTAGGAGACAAGGAGGTAGGAGACAAGGAGATAGGACATGAGGAGATAGGAGACAAGGAGATAGGACATGAGGAGGTAGGAGACAAGGAGATAGGACATGAGGAGATAGGAGACAAGGAGGTAGGAGACAAGGAGATAGGAGACAAGGAGGTAGGAAACAAGATGGTAGGAGACAAGGAAGTAGGAGATAAGGTGGTAGGATACGAGGAGGTAGGAGATGAGGAGGTAGAAGACAAGGAGATAGGAGACAAGGAGGTAGGACACAAAGATAAAGGAGATAAGGAAGTAGGACACAAGGCTATAGGAGGCGAGGAACTAGGAGACAAGGAGGTAGGATATGAGGAGGTAGGATACGAGGAGGTAGGAGACAAGGAGATGGAACACAAGGAGATAGGAGACAAGGAGGTAGGACACAACGAGGTAGGAGACAAGGATATAGGAGACAAGGACGTAGGACACAAGGAGGTAGGAGACAAGGAGATAGGACATGAGGAGATAGGAGACAAGGAGGTAGGAAGTCACTCACAAATAAACTTCTCTGGTGCACGTGGGAGGATTATGTAAGAGACGAGAACTAAACCAGGACTAAACCAGGACTAAACCAGGACTAAACCAGGACTAAACCAGGTCTAAACCAGGTCTAAACCAGGACTAAACCAGGACTAAACCAGGTCTAAACCAGGTCTAAACCAGGACTAAACCAGGGCTAAACCAGGTCTAAACCAGGACTAAACCAGGACTAAACCAGGACTCTAAACCAGGTCTAAACCAGGACTAAACCAGGTCTAAACCAGGACTAAACCAGGACTAAACCAGGTCTAAACCAGGTCCAGGAAAACTAAACCAGAACTAAACCAGAATAAAACCAGAAAACTAAACCAGGACTAAACCAGTAAACCAGGTCTAAACCAGGTCTAAACCAGGTCTAAACCAGGTCTAAAACAGGTCAAAACCAGGTCTAAACCAGGTCTAAACCAGGTCTAAACCAGGTCTAAACCAGGTCTAAACCAGGTCTAAACCAGGTCTAAAACCAGGTCTAAACAGGTCAAAAACCAGGTCTAAACCAGGTCTTAAACCAGGACTAAACCAGGTCTAAACCAGGTCTAAACCAGGTCTAAACCAGGTCTAAACCAGGTCTAAACCAGGTCTAAACCAGGTCTAAACCAGGTCTAAAGTAATCTAATGGATTCCGTTACAAACTCCATTTTGTCGTATGTAATCTGTAATCTGTAGGGGATTACATTTTAAAAGTCTCCTTCCCACCAGTGTCCATCCGCGCGGCTCAAACGAAGGAACCTGGAGGTTTTGTGGAATATTGCGGCTGTGAACCTGCGCACACACGCCGCGTTTGTGTGGATGTACTTTGGTTTTTATGAGTTTGGGACTTGAGTGTTTTGGAGACTCAGGTCCCCACAGATCGACACCCGTTGGTTTTTGAAGGAGCCACCGTCGTGTTTCCGCAGCGCACGGGGAACACGAGCGGACGGAGTGGGACCGAGTTGTTTTCAGTCAGGTCGCGCGGTCGTCTCGTACGGGCAAAAGACCAACAAGAAAATATGAAAGTGAAAAGTGTGCTCCTCCTGCTCTCTCAGACATTCTGTTTCTGTACTGCACATTTATTCACGTGGGACGGTTTACTGAGACAGTCTGAACGGATCTGTAGCTCAAAATTTGGTTTAGACCAGAGGTGTCAAACATGCGGCCCGGGGGCTGGATGCGGCCCTCCAAGACCTTTAATCTGGCCCTCAGCTGATTTTCTACTGATTTTCTATTTTTGTAATTTTATTTTCTATTAAAATATTGGCAATTTTCTGCGTCACTTGTCACAACAGTGTCTCCAGAGTCTCTGTACGTGGCCCCTCCCACCAGAGTCTCTGTACGTGGCCCCTCCCACCAGAGTCTCTGTACGTGGCCCCTCCCACCAGAGTCTCTGTACGTGGCCCCTCCCACCAGAGTCTCTGTACGTGGCCCCTCCCACCAGAGCAGCGTCTCTGTACGTGGCCCCTCCCACCAGAGCAGAGTCTCTGTACGTGGCCCCTCCCACCAGAGCAGAGTCTCTGTACGTGGCCCCTCCCACCAGAGCAGAGTCTCTGTACGTGGCCCCTCCCACCAGAGAGCAGTGTCTCTGTACGTGGCCCCTCCCACCAGAGCAGAGTCTCTGTACGTGGCCCCTCCCACCAGAGCAGAGTCTCTGTACGTGGCCCCTCCACCAGAGCAGTCTCTGTACGTGGCCCTCCCAGCAGAGCAGAGTCTCTGTACGTGGCCCCTCCCACCAGAGCAGCACAAATGAAGACTTGTCTCTTTCCAAACGCTCTTAAAGGACGATGGTTTTGACTGTTGACCGTGACACCCTCATCAGAAAAATGTCCAACATGAGAAAAGTGGAGCCGAGTGCAGGATTTTACAACAAAAATGGACTTATTCCTGTTAAAACTTTGTGATGAAATAGCGTTTTTCTTAAAGTTTCAGGTTCTTAATATTATAATATTTTGTAAAAGAAAGAATTCATAAGTTAAAAAAGATTTGTGTAATAGATTTGTGTTTCTCTGCACAAATATTTGAACTTTTTGGGGTTTATATGACGTGAGTTTTCTGATCCGGACACTTTGGTCAAAATGAGTTTGACACTCGTGGTTTAGACTCTTCATATGAGGGAATTCTTGGTCCGGGTCAAATTTAACTGTGAAGTTTTCAGAAGTGAACAGTTTGTAAAAGTTAAAGTAAACTAAACTCCTCATGTCGCACTTTAAACACAACAGAAAATCCTGAGGTGTGACTTAAAACGGTGAATGGTTTTAATGGTTAAAGTGTCTCCTCGAGAGGCAACTTTTGTTCAACTAAAAATTAACAAATCAAACAAATTTGATTTACAGTTTAAGACAATTTTTTTTCTCTGTATCTGATTTTTTTTTGTCGTCTTTATCCCGTTTAGAAAAAAAAAAAAAAAAAAAGTTGTCAGGTGGTGGAAGAAAAACTCTTCACGTCTTCCGAGGAGGAAGCAAATCGTCCATCATCCTGAAGTCCCTGAGGTGGTTAAAGTTCCTTGGTGGATTTTTTTTTTTTTTTTTTTTTGTTTCAAATTGTCAGTGAAAGTTTAAAATACCATGACAGAGACGCAGCAGCTTTGTTATTATGACCAAAAAAAGAAAAAAAAGAACGAAAATCCATCAACTGTGGACGTGTTGAGGCCAGATAAACATCGGCCAATAGAAAACGAGGCTCCCTTGTTTTCTATTGGCTGTGGGGTCGTCAATCAAACTCCCTACGTTTCTAGTGTAACTGACTCGTGGTTTACGCGGCGATTCTTCGAGGCTTTTTCAAACTGTCGCTTCCTCGCAGTTCGCACAGAGTTTGTTGCGACGTCGGACGAGAATCCACGACCAGTTCGCCGCCAAAGAAAGTCGGTTTTTGAGGTCGATGAAAGAAGAAGAAGAGAAGAGGAAAAGGAGCAAAGACAAACTGAGGTGATTCTTGGAGATTCTTCATCCAGCGATGGCGCGACTGATGCGGAGGAAGGGTCTAAAAACTGAAGACGCGTCGGTCGATAAATTACTTCTAGACAGGAAACTTCAACAGTGATTCTGAACGCGCACAAGGACTGTCGCTGTATTTCTCTTCCCTTAAAAAATCCCCTGTACAACCTTGAAGTCTGTGGATGTTGTGGGTCTTGTCTGACTCGTCTCGTCTGCGGCGTCGCGTGGAGGTCGGGGACAGAACCTCTGGACCTTCAGACCGGGGTGGTGGTCCGGACCGGAGGGTGTGTTCCAGCTCCAGGAGAATCACACTCCTCAGACTCCCCGGTCTGTGTCAGGGACTGGAGAGGAGAATCCGGCCGATGGTCCAACCTCGGGTCCAGGAGGAGCAGTGTGGTTTTGGTCCCGGTCGTGGAACACTGGACCAGATCTACACGTGTCTGACGTCGTCCTGTCGTCTTCATCAGACCAGGACCTGCAGCTCTGGGGCCGTTTGACCCGAGTGTGAAGCGTCTGGGGTGAAGATCGGCTCCTCCAAACCCGAGGTCGAGGTTCTGGACCGGAAAAAGGCGTCTTGTCGTCTCCGGGCGGGTGGAGAGTCTCTGCCTCAAGTGGACGAGTTCAAGTCTGTCGAGGTTTTGTTCTGGAGTGAGGGGAGGACGGAGCGAGAGACTGACAGGTGGACAGGTGCGGCGTGGGCAGATTGACAGGTGGACAGGTGCGGCGTGGGCAGATTGACAGGTGGACAGGTGCAGCGTGGGCAGATTGACAGGTGGACAGGTGCGGCGTGGGCAGATTGACAGGTGGACAGGTGCAGCGTGGGCAGTGATGTGGTCTCTGTATCGGTCGTTGTGGTGAAGAGGAGCTGAGTCTGGATTTAGCGTCAGTCTTCGTTCCTCCCCTCACCTCTGGTCATGACCCGAAGGACCAGATTTAGTCTGGGCGTCTCCCTTAGAGACAGAGGTCGGAGCTCGGAGTAGAGCCGCTGCTCCTCCACGTGGAGAGGAGCGTCTGAGGGGAGGACGTCTGTTCTGACGTCTCCTGGACGTGTCCCTCAGGAGGTGTTCATGTCCCACCGGGAGGAGGAGGAGGAGACCCAGGACACACTGGAGGGACCATGTCTCTGGACTGGACTGGGAACACCTCAGGTCCCACTGGAGGAGCTGGAGGAAGTGTCTGGGGTGAAGGAAGTCTGGGAGTCTCTGTTCAGACTGACGCCCCCGAGACCCGACCCCAGAGAAGAAGAAGAACATGGAGGATGGATGGTGGATATATTCATAATATGGTTCGGCAAAAATTAATAATAATAATAATAATAATCGCATTAGTTCGATTGTGATTAATCACGATTAATCACATGTTCTACACCAGGGGTCGGCAACCAAAATGTTCAAAGAGCCATATTGGCCCAAAAAAACTAAAACCAAACCTGCCTGGAGCCGCACAAAATGAAAAGTCTTATATAAGTGTAATATGAAGACAACACAGACTGTCAGTATATGAACTGTATAAACCAACTATTAAAATGACTCAGTACAAATACAACATGAACATCATGATCCACAAACCCTCTGTGACCCTCTCACACTCACTGCTCCGTCTGTAGACACTGAAATCAGGTGGTTCCTGTTTATTCCTTTGTCATTTAGGCTCCGTTTACACGGACACGGGGATTTTTAAAAACAGAGACATTTCCCTTCGTTTGTTCACATCGTTTACACACAAACGGAGAATTCACCTCTGAAAACGAATCTTTCTAAAAACTCCGGCTGGAGTGGAGATTCTGGAAAACTGCAGTTTCACATTTGTGTGTAAACTGAGATAAACGGAGTTTTAGGAGCCGACGCGCTGAAAGTGCCACCGACGTTTACCTGTTGCTATGACGACGATGATGGAAGCATCAGAGCAGCAGTCGCATTTCTTCTGATCGTGCAGGAGACTCAGAAAACAGCAGCATGGAGAACTTTGTACACAACATCAGCCCGGAGCAGAAGCTCTGAGCTCAGCAGCAGAAACACACAGGAGCAGCTCCTCAAGACGGGGCTGAGGGTCCAGTGTTGGTCAGATGGTCCAGAGGCTTCGTCCTCCATGTCCTGGTTCCAGACGGAGACGAGTAAGACCAGCACAAAGAACTGGGTCTGAGTGCTTCAGTGCTTCATCTGTGCGCTGGTTCTGTGTGTTAAAAGTGAGAATGTTCTGTGGACCACAGGTCCAGCTGCTCTGGTCTGGTTCTGAGGTGGAGCAGCGTCCGGACAGAAGTGTGAATCCAGTTTGGTTCGTTATATGTTGTTCTGAGCGTCCGTCTGCGCACGTGTTTTTTTGTTGTTGTTTTTTTGGGGAAAGTTCTTCTCAGGTGGAGGTGGACACCACCCCCCACTTCAGCTTCAGCTCATCTGTTTGTTCTGCTGAAACACTTTTCATGTGTTTCATTCACACACAGATGATGGATCAGATCCATGACCAGATGAACGAGGGTTTTACCCCGAAACAAACCAGATTAAAACAACAACCAAAAAAATCATTCCTTTTCCATTTTCACTCATTTTTGAAAAAGCTGCAGGGAGCCACTAGGGGAGAGCTAAAGAGCCACATGTGGCTCTGGAGCCGCGGGTTGTCGACTCCTGATTTACACAAAACCAATGAATGAATTCAAAAGTACAGCTGCACTTTTATTGGAAATGCAAATGAAAAAGTCAAACATTTGTTGTACGAACAGAACATTTCTTTCACAGTTGAACCTCAGAATCTTCAAGGTTTTCACTCAAGGCTCAAAAAAAAAAAAACTGAATGAATTTTTGTACTACTAATATATTTTTAAATATTTTTTATTCAGTGAGTAATAAACACGACACTAGTGATCATTTTTAGATCGTTGTTTTAAACTTGGACTGATATTTCTTGGGGAACAAAGGGTTAATAAAATGGAAAATGGAAATGGACCAATCAGAGTTTTTCTTCCAGTTGTATCCGAGTAAATCAGTGACTCCCCCCGAACCCGCGGAGCCTCGGACACGTCGCACCTCACGTGGTCAGAGAAACGTGAAAAAAAGTGTAAAGAAAAGACGTCAAACTTAAAGAAACGCTCGCGGTGGATTTTTTCAAAATAAAAGCCACTGAGAAAAAGACGTTTACAATAAAATAAATAAATAAATAATAAAAACTGCGTTAACGGCGATGAAATAATTGTCAGTGATAATGACTTAATTAGTTAACGTAAAATTAATGCGTTAACGTGTCCAACCCTAATTCATAAATGATATATATTATTAATATGCAAATGAGAAGGTTTAAAACTCCAAATCCAACTTGATAAACTGAATATTCAGAATCAGCTCCTCAAATTATGTAAAAAAAAAAAAAAAAAAAAAAAAAGATTTACGGACTTTTCCTCAAATTTGCCCTTGAGGACTTCTGTTCTTTGTGTTTTGTTTCATTCACAAAAGTTTAACACAGAAAACACCTGGTGATGTCATCGTGTGGTGATACAGGAAGTGCTCCACCGTGTTTTTAAACTCCACACACCTTCACTAGAATCACCTGGATCGTTTCAGTTTGGACAGAAGGGAAAAGGAGGAGTTCACTTCATGACATCACGAGGTGGAGCGTTGTTCTGAGGAGGCTGGGGGCGGGGACAGGTGCGTCTCAAACGTGTCTCTGTCTGTTTTTCTCAGGTAAGTGGGCGGAGCCTGACTCACCTGAGCCAGCGAGATGCTCTGCAGATCCTCGCTGCCGCTCAGCATCCAATCACCATGCAGATCAAGAGCCAGAGGCGGGGCCAAAAGACTGACCACGCCTCCACCTGGGAGCCCCTCCCCCTGGGCCTGCAGCACCTGAACCTGCCCAGGTGAGACCGGACCAGGACTAAACCAGGACTAAACCTGGACTAAACCAGGACTAGATCTGGACTAGACCAGGACTAAACCAGGACTAAACCTGGACTAAACCAGGACTAGATCTGGACTAGACCAGGACTAAACCAGGACTAAACCTGGACTAAACCAGGACTAAACCTGGACTAAACCAGGACTAGATCTGGACTAGACCAGGACTAGACCTGGACTAGACCAGGACTAGACCTGGACCAAACCAGGACTAGATCTGGACTAGACCTGGACCAAAACCAGGACGAGATCTGGACTAACAGGACTAAACCAGGACTAAACCAGGACTAAACCTGGACTAGACCAGGACTAGACCTGGACCAAACCAGGACTAGATCTGGACTAGACCAGGACTAAACCAGGACTAAACCAGGACTAAACCTGGACTAGACCAGGACTAGACCTGGACCAAACCAGGACTAGATCTGGACTAGACCAGAACTAAACCAGGACTAAACCTGGACTAAACCTGGACTAGACCTGGACTAGACCTGGACTAAACCAGGACTAAACCTGGACTAAACCAGGACTAGAACCTGGACTAAACCTGGACTAGACCTGGACTAGACCTGGACTAAACCTGGACTAGACCTGGACTGGACCTGGACTAAACCAGGACTAGACCAGGACTAGACCAGGACTAAACCTGGACTAGACCTGGACTAGACCTGGACTAGACCTGGACTAGACCAGGACTAAACCAGGACTAAACCTGGACTAAACCTGGACTAGACCTAAGACCAGGACTAGACCAGGACTAAACCTGGACTAAACCTGGACTAAAACCTGGACTAGACAGGACTAAACCAGGACTAAACCTGGACTAAACTGGACTAAACTGGACTAGACCAGGACTAAACCTGGACTAAACCTGGACTAGACCTGGACTGGACCTGGACTAGACCAGGACTAGACCAGGACTAAACCTGGACTAACCTGGACTAGACCTTGACTGGACTAAAGGACTAACCTGGACCCTGGACTAACCAGGACTAAAGGACTAAACCTGGACTAAACCTGGAAGACCTGGACTAAACCAGGACCCAGGACTAACCTGGACTAAACCTGGACTAGGACTTGGACTTGGACTAAACCAGGACTAAACCAGGACTAAACCAGGACTAAACCCGGTCTAAACCTGGTCTCTCTCAGGTCTTTCTATACTCAGCTGCCGGTTCCTCAGGACTGTGATCCTCGTCTGGGCTTCATGAGCAGTTCCCCCCGAGACACACTGGAGCTCGGCCTGCAGGTGGCGCTGTTTATCTACTTTCACTCCTGTGGTGTTAGAGAGAAACTTTCACTCCTGTGCTGTTACATGACAGCTTCATTTTCAGATTTTCTTCTTGTTTTTCTTGTTGTGAAAATGTTTAATTCGCCCAAAACAAAACAGTCACAGGTTTTATAAGTTTTACTTTAGTTTTAGTCGCTCTGAGTCTCCTCCCTCTGCTCTCTGTGCTAAGTCGCTCTCCCTTCAGAGCACTATCACAGTTATATCACGTTTTTGTGTGTTTATGGAGAGTTGTGGTGGGGGAGCATGGGGGGGGGCGGAGCCTCGTATGGGCTCGTACTGCTAACCATAAGGAGAGATTGAATAAGGCCCAGGAGAGATCTCTAGATGACTCAAACATGGACGACTGTCAGAGAGCTTCATGTTTGTGATGAGGAATCACATTTTCCACAAAACCCAGAAAACTTAAACTCTTTAAACATAAATATAAATATAAACACAAACATAAATATAAATATAAATATATAAACATGATGTGTTTACGTTAATCATGTGACCCCTGTGACCTTTGACCTTGTGACCTCAGGACTCTGAGCTGAGCTCCGCCCCCCGGGAACAAAACTGTCTGAGCTGCTGCGGCTCCAACACACAAGAACCAACAGGCTTCAACACACAGGTACATACACACACATGCACTATACACACTATACACACACTATACACACACTATACACACACTATACACACACTATACACACTATACACACACTATACACACTATATACACACACACACACACTATACACACTATACACACACTATACACACTACACACACATATACACACACTATAACACACACTATACACACACACTATACACACTATAACACACTATACACACACTATACACACACACACTATACACACACTATACACACTATACACACACACACTATACACACTATACACACACACACTATACACACACACTATACACACACTATACACACACTATACACACACTATACACACTATACACACACTATACACACTATACACACTATACACACTATACACACACACATATACACACACACACACACACACTATACACACTATACACACACTATACACACACTATACACACTATACACACACTATACACACACACACTATACACACACTATACACACACTATACACACACACACACACTATACACACTATCACACACTATACACACACTATACACACACACACACTATACACACACTATACACACACACACTATACACACACTACACACACTATACACACACACACTATACACACTATACACACACTATACACACACACACACTATACACACACACACACTATACACACACACACTATACACACACACACACTATACACACACACACTATACACACACACACTATACACACTACACACACACTATACACACACTATACACACACACACATACACACTATACACACACTATACACACACTATACACACTATACACACACTATACACACACTATACACACTATACACACTACACACTATACACACACATACACTATACACACACTATACACACACTATACACACACTATATACACACACTACACACACTATACACACACTATATACACACACTATACACACACACACACACTATATACACACACACATAACACACACTATACACACACACTATACACACATACACACTATACACACACTATACACACACTATACACTATACACACACACTATACACACATACACACACTATACACACACTATACACACATACACACTATACACACTATACACACACACACAACATATACACACTATACACACACTATACACACTATACACACTATACACACACACTATACACACACTATACACACTATACACACACTATACACACATACACACACTATACACACACTATACACACACATACACATATACACACACACACACACTATACACACACTATACACACTATACACACTATACACACACACATATACACACACTATACACACACACACTATACACACACACACACTATATACACACACACATATACACACACTATACACACTATACACACACCATACACACACACACTATACACACACATATACACACTAATATACACACACACACTATACACACACTATACACACTATACACACTATACACACTATACACACACTATACACACACACATATAACACACACTATACACTATACACACACATACACACACTATATCACACACTATACACACTATACACACACACACACACTATACACACTATACACACTATACACACACACTATACACACACACACACTATACACACTACACACACTATACACACTATACACTATACACATACTATACACACATATACACACTATATACACACACACACTATACACACACTATACACACTATACACACACTATACACACACACACTATACACACTACACACACTATACACACTCACTATACACACTACAACACTATACACACACTATACACACTATACACACTATACACTATACACACTATACACACTATACACACACTATACACACACTACACACACTATACACACTATACACACACTATACACACTATACACACTATACACACACTATACACACTATACACACACACTATACACACACTATACACACTATACACACACACACACTATACACACACTATACACACTATACACACACTATACACACACATACACACTATACACACACTATACACACTACAACTATACACACTATACACACACTATACACACTATACACACACTATACACACTATACACACATACACATACACACACTATACACACACTATACACACTACTATACACACACACACACTATACACACACTATACACACTATACACACTACACACTATACACACTATACACACACTATACACACACTATACACACACTATACACACACTATACACACTATACACACACTATACACACACATATATACACACACACTATACACACTATACATATACACACTATACACACTATACACACTATACACACTATACACACACACTATACACACACTATACACACATACACACTATACACACTATACACACACTATACACACTATATACACACACTATACACACACTATACACACTATACACACACTATACACACTATACACACACACACACTATACACACTATACACACTATACACACTATACACACTATACACACTATACACACACTATACACACACTATACACACACTATACCACACATACTATACACACTATTACACACACTATACACACACTATACACACTACTATACACACTATACACACACTATACACACTATACACACACTATACACACTATACACACACTATATACACACACTATACACACTATACACACACACTATACACACTACACTATACACACTATACACACACTATACACACTATACACACACTATACACACATACACACACTATACACACTATACACACTATACACACACTATACACACTATACACACTACACACATACACACTATACACACTATACACACACACACTATACACACACTATACACACACTATACACACTATTACACACACTATACACACTATACACACTATACACACTATACACACTATACACACTATACACACACTATACACACACTATACACACTATACACACACTATAACACTATACACACATACACACACTATACACACTATACACACACACTATACACACTATACACACACTATACACACACACTATACACACACTATACACACACTATACACACTATACACACACTATACACACTATACACACACTATATACACACACATATACACATATACACACTATACACACACTATACACACACTATACACTATACACACACTATACACACACTATACACACATACACACTATACACACTATAAACACATACACACATAACACTATACCACACACTATACACACTATACACACACTATACACACACTATACACACACTATACACACTATACACACATACACACACTATACACACTATACACACACTATACACACTATACACACTATACACACACTATACACACTATACACTATACACACTATACACACACTATACACACACTATACACACACTATACACACACACTACACACACTATACACACTATACACATATACACACTATACACACTACACACTATACACACTATACACACACTATACACACATATACACACTATACATATACACACACTATACACACACTATACACACTATTACACACACTAACACACTATACACACACTATACACACACTATACACACTATACACACACTATACACACTACACACTATACACACTATACACACACTATACACACACTATACACACTATACACACACTATACACACACTATACACACACTATACACACACTATACACACTATACACACTATACACACACTATACACACTATACACACACTATACACACCATACAGACACACAATGATGTCTGTATAATGAACAGTGTGTGTATAGTGCGTGTGTATAGTGTGTGTGTATAGTGTGTATGTGTGAGTGGGTCTGTTTTCTTCCTTTCACTTGTCGGGTCTTTTCCGTGTCCCGTTCAGCCCGACGAGGAGGACTTCCTGCTGGACAAACCGGTCGGGTTCCTTCCTCTGCACCATGAGCTGGACAGTGGTCTGGGCTGGACCGACGGCTCCGTCCACCAGGGGGAGCTGTCGGGACTCGAGACGGAGGAGGGCGGCGTGGTGGGGGGCTGCGGCCTGGGAGGGTCCCCCTCCTCTGAGTCCTTCATCTCCTCTGAGCTCAGGTGAGACTTTAGTCCTGGTTTAGACCTGGTGTAGACCTGGTTTAGACCAGGTTTAGTCCTGGTTTAGTTCTGGTTTAGTCCTGGTTTAGTCCTGGTTTTGTCCTGTTTAGTCCAGGTTTAGCCCTGGTTTAGACCTGGTTTAGTCCTGGTTTAGTCCAGGTTTAGACCTGTTTTAGTCCTGGTTTAGACCAGGTTTAGTCCTGGTTTAGTTCTGGTTTAGTCCTGGTTTAGTCCTGGTTTTGTCCTGGTTTAGTTCAGCTCACTTCCATTCCCACGGCGTGTATTCTCACTTTTTGTTTCCTTCCCGTGTCTGTGGCGTGTCTGTGGTGTGTCTGTGGTGTGTGTGTCTGTGGTGTGTCTGTGGTGTGTGGTGTGTCTGTGGTCTGTGGTGTGTCTGTGGTGTGTCTGTGTCGTGTCTGTGGTGTGTCTGTGGTGTGTGGTGTGTCTGTGGTGTGTCTGTGGTGTGTCTGTGTCTGTGTCGTGTCTGTGGTCTGTGTGTCTGTGTGTGTCTGTGTCGTGTCTGTGGTGTGTCTGTGTCGTGTCTGTGGTGTGTCTGTGGTGTGTCTGTGGCGTGTCTGTGGCGCCCCCTGCAGTGACTCGGGGTTCTACAGCGTGAGCACGGTGGAGTTCCGTCACTTCCAGCGGCTCCTGGAGAAGCGGATGCGTCTGTACACCGCGCGGTTACAGGGCGAAGCGTACGAGCGCGAGAGGAGGGACAGCTGCCCCAAGAGCCACCTGCTGGAGGCCATCCCCGAGAGCCTGCCCCCCCCACGGGCCCCCCACGGGCCCCCCGACCTGCCCCTGCTCCGACCCGAACCACCCCCCTGCCCCCAACACGGCCCCGAACCAGACCTGCCCCAGAGAGGACTCTTCAGGTAAAACCAGGGCCCCTGACACACACGGGGAGGGCACCTGACACACACATGACGAAGGGCACCTGACACAAACGAGGAAGACACCTGACACACACACACACATGGGGAGGGCACCTGACACACACGAGGAGGGCACCTGACACTGGGGGGGCACCTGACACAAACGAGGAAGACACCTGACACACACACACACATGGGGAGGGCACCTGACACACACGAGGGAGGCACCTGACACACACACGGGGAGGGCACCTGACACACACACACATGGGGAGGGCACCTGACACACACAAGGAAGACACCTGACACACACACACACAGGGAGGGCACCTGACACACATGGAGGGCACCTGACACACACATGGGGAGGCACCTGACACACATGACGAGGGCACCTGACACACACATGGGGAGGGCACCTGACACACATGAGAGGGCACCTGACACACACATGGGGAGGGCACCTGACACACATGACGAGGGCACCTGACACACACATGGGGAGGGCACCTGACACACATGAGAGGGCACCTGACACACACATGAGAGGGCACCTGACACACATATGAGGAGAGCACCTGACACACACACACATGGGGAGGGCCCCTGACACACACACGAGGAGGGCCCCTGACACACACACACATGGGGAGGGCGCCTGACACACACATGAGGAGGGCCCCTGACACACACACACATGGGGAGGGCGCCTGACACACACATGAGGAGGGCACCTGACACACACACACATGGGGAGGGCACCTGACACACACATGAGGAGGGCCCCTGACACACACACACATGGGGAGGGCACCTGACACACACATGAGGAGGGCCCCTGACACACACACACATGGGGAGGGCCCCTGACACACACATGGGGAGGGCGCCTGACACACACATGGGAGGGCCCCTGACACACACATGGGGAGGGCCGTTGACACACACAGGAGGACACCTGACACACACAGGAGGACACCTGACACACACAGGAGGACACCTGACGTCCATGTCACACGTGACCTAATCACACGTGTCTCTTCAGAGTGTCTTCGGTCCAGTTCCATAAGTCGGACCGTCCGAGTCTGAACCGCCACAGCTCGAGCAGCGGCGCCCTGTTTAACCCCGCCCACTCTGTGATGTCACGCCTCAACGCGCCGATCCTGTCCACCTGCAGCACCCCGTCCAGCCACCGGCGGGCGCTCCTGCCCCACCCGCCGCCGCCGCACAACACCGCACCACCTCAGACCTGCCAACCGCTGAGGAGGAGCCGCACGCTGCACTACCGCCCCCCGCAGGTACCACCCTGTCACTACTGCAGGTACCACCCTGTCACTACTGCAGGTACCACCCTGTCACTACTGCAGGTACCACCCTGTCACTAGTGCAGGTACCACCCTGTCACTACTGCACTACTAGCAGTACCACCCTGTCACTAGTACCACCCTGTCACTGCGGCAGGTACCACCCTGTCACTACCGCAGGTACCACCCTGTCACTACTGCAGGTACCACCCTGTCACTACGCAGGTACCACCCTGTCACTACCGCCCCCGCAGGTACCACCCTGTCACTACTGCAGGTACCACCCTGTCACTACTGCAGGTACAGGTACCACCCTGTCACTACCGCAGGTCCACCCTGCAGGTACCACCCTGTCACTACTGTCACTACTGCAGGTACCACCCTGTCACTACTACCACCCTGTCACTGCCACCCTGGTACCACCCCTGTCACTACCGCACCCACCCTGTCACTACTACCGTACCACCCTGTCACTACTGCAGGTACCACCCTGTCACTACTGCAGGTACCACCCTGTCACTACCGGCAGGTACCACCCTGTCACTACTGCAGGTATCCCCACTGTCCACCCTGTCACTACCGCAGGTACCACCCTGTCACTACTACCGTCAGCAGTACCCCACTACTAGGTACCACCCTGTCACTACCGCAGGTACCACCCTGTCACTACTGCCTACTGCAGGTACCACCCTGTCACTACCGCAGGTACCACCCTGTCACTGCGGCATGTACCACCCTGTCACGGTGTTTTAGTTTGTTTGTGGTTAACATTTTTCTGTTTCTGCCCCACAGGCTGAGTACCGCCGCCGCGCCTCCCACCCCGCCTCCCCCTCCTACTACACCCTGCACCAGTGCCCCGCCCCCAACGCCAACGCCGCCGCCAACGCCGCCGCTGCCGCCGCCATGTTGGAACTGCCACACGCGCACAACGAGCACAGCAGCGCGGCGCACTGCTACGACGCCAACGCCAACTACGAACAGTACTGGAGAGAACGCAGCGAACACAGCCGCTCCATCCCCGACAACCTGCTGATGGAGCGAGAGAGGGAGAGGATGGAGAGAATAGAGAGAGAGAGGATGGAGAGAATAGAGAGAGAGAGGATGGAGAGAATAGAGAGAGAGAGGATAGAGAGAATAGAGAGGGAGAGGGAGAGAGAGAGAGAACGGCTGGAGAGGGAGATGGAACAGAAACGACTGGAGGAGCATCAGCGCATCATGGAGCGAGAGAGAGAACAACACCTGCTGAAACAGAAAGAGATGGAGAGAGAGAGAGAGAGAGAGCAGCAGAGGGAGAGAGAGAGGGAGCAGCAGAGGGAGAGAGAGAGGGAGCAGCAGAGGGAGAGAGAGAGGGAGCAGCAGAGGGAGAGAGAGAGGTTAAACCACAGAGAGCTGGAGCAGAAGCTGGAGCAGGAACAACGACGTCTGAAACAAGCGGAGGCCGAGAGAGAGAGAGAAGAGAGGGAGAAAGAGAGAGAGAGGAGGGAGGAGGAGAGGGAGGGAGGAGAGAGAGAGAGAGGGAGGAGAGGAGAGGAGGAGAGGAGGGAGAGGAGAGGAGAGGAGAGGGAGCTGAAAGTTCGCGAGAGCCTGGAGTTTAACCGTCGGCGTTTCCGTGACAACAGCAGCTCGTTCAGTCAGAGCGGCGACGCCAACGACACGTGGCCCAAACCGAACACGCGCCTCCAGCACAGCGGCGGCGCCCGCGGCATCTACAGCACGCTGGACGGGCCGGGGGGGCGGGGCCTGTGTGGCGCCGTGGAGGGGCCGGGGGGGCGGGGCCTGTGTGGCGCCGTGGAGGAACCCGGCGGATCGGCGGCGTCGGCCTGGGAGCTGCAGAAAGCACAATCGAACACGAGTCCCAGCGTTAAACCGGCGGTGTCGGCGGCGGCGGCGAAGGGTGCGGTGGTGGCGACGTCGTCATCGCGGGCGTCGCGCTCGCAGCTCCTGAGGCACCGCGCGTCGCAGCTCGCCGACGAGCGCAGCGGCATGAGCACGGACGAGGAGACGGGGGACATGCTGCTCGGACGCTACTGGAGCCGCACCGAGAGGAAGGAGCACTTCCTGTTAGCGCGCGAGCTGCGGCAGGCGCGCGGCGACCGCTCGTCCAGCCGGGAGCGCGAGAGGGCGGGGCCCGAGGACCCCCGGGCGAGCACGGTGCTGGAGCTCAGCCACAGGAAGCTCAGCCGCCTCCGCAACAGGAAGCTGCTGGACGACTGGACGACGGTGGAGGAGCTGCTCACGCACGGGACGCGACTGGACGCCACCGAGGACGCGCTGACACACCCCAGCTCACTGCTCACCGTCACCACGGTCTGACCACGCCCACCGCGGTCTGACCACGCCCACCGCGGCCTGACCACGCCCCCACACTCACAGAAAACTTAAGGACCCACAATGCACTGCACAGGACCATGATGCACTGCACAGGACCATGATGCTCTGCTGTCGTCGTTCGTCTCTGGACCTGAACTTCTGGATGTTTTCTGTTTTTGTCAGATTGATCCAAGAGTCACAGTCTGTACAGCACCTGCACCCAACCACAGGCTCACAGGTCCAGTCCACCCACACCTTTAGACCAGCTCAGACCAGGTCTAGTCCTGGTCTGGTCCTGGTCTGGTCCTGGTTTAGTCCGGCTTGAAGGCCTATTCATTCTTCATGAGAACAGAAGAACATTGTTTTTGTTCTAGACGCGAGAAGAACAAAGTTTTTTTGGGCTCTGACATTTCATTTGTCAAAATACATTCTGCCCCGCCCCCTCGCTCCGCCCCGCCCCCTCGCTCTGCTTCTGCCCCGCCCCCTCGCTCCGCCCCGCCCCTCGCTCCACCTTTTGTCTTTCTCAGACTTACCGTGTAAACGCCTCCAGACTTTCATTTGTCTCTTTGAGCATCGTGTCGTACACGTTTAGATTTTTTCTCTCATTTTCTTTCTTCTTTCTTCCCCCCCCCCCCCCCATCGCTCTGCATCGGTGAGGAAGCGGATAAACCACGCCCACATAAACAACCAATCAGAGCCGAGACGCGGGACAGCGCCGCAGCACTGCCGTGGAAACAGCTTCTGTTCCTGTGACGGATGAATAGGCCTTTAGTCCCGGTTCAGTCCCGGTTTAGTCCCGGTTCAGTCCCGGTTTAGTCCCGGTTCAGTCCCGGTTTAGTCCCGGTTCAGTCCCGGTTTAGTCCCGGTTCAGTCCCGGTTTGGAGCTGGGTGCTTTTTTCAGGGACTGCTTTAATAAATAAACTACAAATGGAAATAAAACTACAAGTCACATGATCGGTGACGTCATCGGAGCGGCAATTTACGGACAACAAATCTGTTTACAACCGTCACCACGGAGACGAGGAGGCAGGGGTCAGGCTTAGGCCGTAGGAGCTAGGAGGTAGGAGTTAGGAGGTAGGGAGCGGCCGGCGCAATAATACCTCAGAGCTCCACTTTTTTGCACACGTTTTGTACCAGAACTTTACGGAGCGTCTGTACAGAAGCTCCTCACATCCAGAGTTTAACCCGAGGAAAGAACTTTTTATCCTTTAGACCAGATTTAAGTAAATACAGAGAGGAGAGAGGGAGGAGGAGAGAAAGAGAGAAAGAGAGGAGGGAGGAGAAGCAGGGAGGTGGAGGGACTTGAACGTGACTCTTCTCTCTCTTTCTCTCTCTCCTCTTTCAGTGTAAATGGGCCTCTGTCTCTCTCCTCTCTTTCCTCTCTTTCCTCTCCTTCTCTCCTCTTCCTCTCTTTCCTCTCCTTCTCTCCTCTTCCTCTCCTCTCCTTCTCTCCTCTTCCTCTCCTCCTCTTTCTCTCTCTTGTGTTGACTCTTTCTTTGTGCTTTTCTCAGTTGTGATTTGTGATTTGTACAGATCTGAGTTCACTTCACTTTGGTTCAATAAAGTCACAAAACTGAGCCTGAGTCTTTTGATTTCGACCCCTGACCCCCCGAGACTGACCCCCTGACCCCTGACCCCTGAACCCCGAGTCTGACCCCGAGTCTGACCCAAGTCCCGGGGTTTCAAAAAGTCCCCAGGCCGAGATAATTCCAGATTCTCCTTCAGCCCGGTGAAGTTCTTCTGTGGCTCTGGGTCCACTGAGCATGTGCAGTAGAGTCTTTTCTCCCTCTGGGTCCACTGAGCATGTGCAGTAGAGTCTTTTCTCCTCTGGGTCCACTGAGCATGTGCAGTAGAGTCTTTTCTCCTCTGGGTCCACTGAGCATGTGCAGTAGAGTCAAAGAGACGACCTGGTGGACCCGATGTGTGAGACGGAGACAGAGGAAGTCCGCAGGGCTTTTAAGAGTTTTAGAGTTAAACGTTTAGAGTTTAAAGTTCAGAGTTTAAAGTTCAAAGTTAAACAGAGTTCAGAGTTAAACGTTCAGAGTTAAAAGTTCAGAGTTAAACATTCAGAGTTTAAAGTTCAGAGTTCAGAGTTTAAAGTTCAGAGTTAAAAG
>NW_026571207.1:323354-353354 GCF_026225935.1 Boleophthalmus pectinirostris | reverse complement strand
TGTTTGTGTGTATAGTGTTGTGTTGTGTGTATAGTGTTGTGTGTATAGTGTGTTGTGTGTGTATAGTGTTGTGTTATAGTGTGTGTGTGTGTGTATAGTGTGTGTGTATAGTGTTGTGTGTATAGTGTGTGTGTGTGTGTGTGTATAGTGTGTGTGTTGTGTGTATAGTGTTGTGTGTGTGTGTGTATAGTGTTGTGTGTATAGTGTTGTGTTGTGTGTGTATAGTGTGTGTGTGTATGTGTGTTGTGTGTATAGTGTTGTGTGTATAGTGTTGTGTGTATAGTGTGTGTGTGTGTGTGTGTATAGTGTGTGTGTGTGTATAGTTGTGTTGTGTGTTGTGTGTATAGTGTTGTGTGTATAGTGTTGTGTTGTGTGTATAGTGTTGTGTGTGTTGTGTAGTGTTGTGTGTATAGTGTTGTGTTGTGTGTATAGTGTTGTGTGTATAGTGTTGTGTGTTGTGTGTATAGTGTTGTGTTGTGTGTATAGTGTTGTGTGTATAGTGTTGTGTTGTGTGTGTGTGTATAGTGTTGTGTGTATAGTGTTGTGTGTATAGTGTTGTGTGTATAGTGTGTGTGTGTATAGTGTTGTGTGTATAGTGTTGTGTGTATAGTGTTGTGTGTATAGTGTTGTGTGTGTGTATAGTGTTGTGTGTGTGTGTATAGTGTTGTGTGTATAGTGTTATAGTGTTGTGTGTGTATAGTGTGTGTGTGTGTGTGTTGTGTATAGTGTTGTGTGTATAGTGTTGTGTGTATAGTGTTGTGTGTGTATAGTGTTGTGTGTGTATAGTGTTATAGTGTTGTGTGTATAGTGTTGTGTGTATAGTGTTGTGTGTATAGTGTTGTGTGTTGTGTGTGTATAGTGTTGTGTGTATAGTGTTGTGTGTATAGTGTTGTGTATAGTGTTGTGTGTGTGTTAGTGTTGTGTGTATAGTGTTGTGTGTGTGTATAGTGTTGTGTGTGTATAGTGTTGTGTGTATAGTGTTGTGTTGTGTGTATAGTGTTGTGTGTGTATAGTGTTGTGTTGTGTGTATAGTGTTGTGTTGTGGTATAGTGTTGTGTGTATAGTGTTGTGTTGTGTGTATAGTGTGTGTGTGTGTATAGTGTTGTGTATAGTGTGTGTTGTGTGTATAGTGTGTGTGTGTATAGTGTTGTGTGTATAGTGTTGTGTGTGTGTATAGTATAGTGTTGTGTGTATAGTGTTGTGTGTATAGTGTTGTGTGTGTGTGTTGTGTGTATAGTGTTGTGTGTGTATAGTGTTGTGTGTTGTGTGTGTATAGTATAGTGTTGTGTGTAGTAGTGTTGTGTTATATGTGTATAGTGTTGTGTGTATAGTGTTGTGTTGTGTGTATAGTGTTGTGTGTATAGTGTGTGTGTGTGTTGTGTGTGTTGTGTGTATAGTGTTGTGTTAGTGTGTGTATAGTGTGTGTATAGTGTTGTGTGTGTGTGTGTGTTGTGTGTGTATAGTGTTGTGTGTGTGTGTGTGTGTGTGTGTGTTGTGTTGTTGTGTGTATAGTGTTGTGTGTATAGTGTTGTGTGTGTGTATAGTGTTGTGTGTGTGATAGTGTGTGTTAGGTGGCAGTAGCTCAGTTGGTGGAGCATTCGCCCACTGATCTGAAGGTTGGCGGTTTGATTCCAGCTCTCGACATAAACATCACAGGTTGAGTGTTCAGATCCACTGACCCACAGGTTGGCTGGTGTGATTCCAGCTCCCACAGATGAATGCTGTCGTTGTGTCCTTGGGCAAGACATTTAACCCACCTTGCCCACAGTGTCTGTGTGCACTGGTGTATGAATGTGTGTGTGAATGGGTGAGTGGTTCCTTGTTGTAAAGCGCTTTGAGCCTTGAAGGTGGAAAAGCGCTATAGAAAAATGTGACCATTTACCATTTATATGTGTGTATAGTGTTGTGTTGTGTGTATAGTGTTGTGTGTATAGTGTTGTGTTGTGTGTATAGCGTTGTGTTGTGTGTATAGTGTTGTGTGTTTGACTCTGTGTTTTGTGTTTGTTTTTGGAGGATGAATTCTTCTCTGTCACATTTGGGTTTCGCTCTGGCTCCTCCCCCTGGACACGCCCTCCTGCCGCCCTGTTACCACGGCTACCACCGCCACGTGCACGCCCCCCACGTTCACGCCCCCCACGTGCACGCCCCTCACGTGCATGCCCCTCACGTGCACGCCCCTCACGTGCACGCCCTCCTGGACCCGGAGCCGGCGTTCGTGCAGCGGCGGAACGAGCGCGAGCGCGAGCGCGTCCGCCACGTGAACCAAGGCTACGCCCGACTGCGCCAGATCCTGCCCAAGACCGGACCAGAACCAGAACCGAGACTCAGCAAAGTCCAGACGCTCCGGGCGGCCATCAGGTACATCTCAGACCTACAGCGCCTCCTGGAGCTCCAGCAGAACCTGCAGAACCAACAGAACCAGAACAAACACCAGAAGAACCGACCACAGAGCCCCGCCCACCTGTGACGAGCTCTGAGCCCAAACCAGGACCAACACCAGGACTAAGACCAAGAGCAGGACCAGGACCTCAGGGGAACTCAGGAGAACCTCAGGAGGACCTCAGGACCCCAGGAGAACTCAGGAGGACCTCAGGAGGACCTCAGGACCCCAGGAGGACTCGGGAGGACCTCAGGAGGAACTCAGGAGGACCTCAGGACCCCAGGAGGACTCGGGAGGACCTCAGGAGGAACTCAGGAGGACCTCAGGACCCCAGGAGGACTCGGGAGGACCTCAGGGAACCTCAGGACCCCAGGAGGACTCGGGAGGACCTCAGGAGGACTCGGGAGGACCTCAGGGGACCTCAGGACCCCAGGAGGACTCGGGAGGACCTCACGGGAACTCAGGACCTCAGGAGAACTCAGGAGAACTCAGGAGGACCTGGGTGGTGCTCACCTCATCATCTTTTTCCATAATTTATTTATTTATTTATTTTTTCATGTTTTGGTGAATAAACTGAAACTGTTCAGTTTCTCAGAGGAAATGAAAAACAAAAAACTAAGTCTGACTCTTTATATTTATATTTACATGTGGATCTGTGTGTGGACACATTTATATATATATAAATGTGTGAAGCGTCCACATGTGTGAAGCGTCCACATGTGTGAAGCGTCCACATGTGTGAAGCGTCCACATGTGTGAAGCGTCCACATGTGTTTTTTGTCATGTTAAACATGTGAATAATAAAAACTGAGTGAATTTTCTGTTATTGATTTATTTTGGTGAACGGACCCCCCCCCCTTCCTGTGGGTCTGACCACGCCCACAGGAAGTAACAGCTGTTGTTAGGGCGTGGTCAGCTGTTGTTACTTCCTGTGGGCGTGGTCAGACCCGATGGACCTGGCGCCGGAGTCAAACCACACAAAACTCCGCCGACAGCTCGTACACCCCCCCCCCCCCCAAAGATAAAATCCCACAAGAACAAAAAACACAGACAGCGTTAACCGTGATGACGGAGCGTTTCTCCTTTCACACACCTGGGACCAGTGTCAGAGGAACAGATTACAAGTACTGGAGTAATCAGAGTACAAATGATGATGTATTCAGTTACAGTTACTGTTTCACTGAGTGGGAATTGGATTACAGTTACTTTCTTGAAATAAATGGATTACACAGAGGGATTTAACTGTTTTCACATTTTGGACTAAACCAGGACTAAACCAGGACTAAACCAGGTCTAAACCAGGTCTAAACCAGGACTAACCCAGGTCTAAACCAGGTCTAAACCAGGTCTAAACCAGGACTAAACCAGGACTAAACCAGGTCTAAACCAGGTCTAAACCAGGACTAAACCAGGTCTAAACCAGGACTAAACCAGGACTAAACCACGTCTAAACCAGGACTAAACCAGGTCTAAACCAGGTCTAAACCAGGTCTAAACCAGGAAAGTTCAGAGACAGATTTACTGGGCAGAGTTTTATAAATATATAGAAAAGCAATTTTACTGTTATCATCTTGTCTTATTTCTGTGTTGTAAAAATGAGGAACTTGTAGATATCTAAACAAATCTGTGTTTTGTTTTGTTTTTTGTGACAGAAAAAGGTAAAAAAAAAAAAAGTAAAAGTGTAAAATAAGGCGAGTCTGAGGTGAGCTCATAAATACTGGTTTATTCTCATTTTAGACTCAATCAAAATCACAAACGTTAGAAAAATACATCTGGGTGTTTTCAATCGCTCCAGTCCACACGAACACAATCACAGAATCAGAATCAGAATCAGAATCAGAAGAATCAGAGTTTTTAGAAGCGTTGGTGGAGTTTGGGTCTCGAGTGCAGAGCGTCTTTGGTTTGAGCCGAAACTCTGGAAGTTCATTCGTTTCATTAGATTTAGAATTTTAAAAAACCCAAAACAAAGCAAAAAAAACAAAACGCTGAATTTCTTAAACTTAATTTTTTTTAACTCTGAAAAAAGACGTTTGAATTAGTTTTATTCAGATTTTTTTTGTAATTGAGCATTTTCAGTATTAAATTCCAATAATTTCACCTTTTAAATGTTCAGCACAAATATTTTCAAGTCTCCGGCGTAAAATTCAGAGCAAAAATCCAAGACGCCAAAAAAAAAAAAAAAAAAATTATTATAATGATAAAAGTAATTTAAAAATAGTATTATACATTTTTTTCTTCTAATAATAAAAAAAAAAAGGTCCGAGACGCCGAGGCAGAAGTAATCGATCCTGAGTGAGTGAGGACAGAGGCTGGTTCCTAATGGTTCTCATGTGTGGGCGGAGTTTGAGGTTTTGACGAGGTGAATTCTGACCAATCAGATTGCTTCACCGCTCTATTTCCTGTTACCGAGTCAGATCTGCCGCAGCATCGCCGATCTTTGCTGCGGATTTAGCGACGCCCGGGGATTCGACGCTCGGGGATTCGACGCTCGGGGATTCGACGCTCGGGGATTCGACGCTCGGGGATTCGACGCCTGGGGATTCGACGCTCCGAGATTTGGACGTGAAAAAATTTGTCCTGGATATTTATACGGTGAATTTTTTTATTTCGAATTTTAAACACGTTGAAAATGTGCACTTAGAATTACAGCACCTAAAAATTCTGAGTAAAAACAACACAAACATGTTTTTCAGAGTTAAAAAAATTCAAAGTGAGAAACATTCAGCGACGTTTCAAATTCAGAATCTGACGGAACAAACGACGTCGCACAGGAAACACTTTGTCTGGAGAAACACTGAAGCCTCCAAACGAAAAACGTCTTCTGTAAACGAACTAAACATCTGCGTTTCCAGATTTTTGGTGAACTTTAGATTTAAAAATATATAGTTTTTTGTTAAAGTGAAACGCTAAATTGAAAATATTTATATAAAGTCTCTTTTTGAACCTTTTTTGTCGAATACAGATTTTCCTGAACACTGCAAAAACTCAACTGTGTTGGTAGGGGGCGTGTCCGTGTTGGTAGGGGGCGTGTCCGTGTTGGTAGGGGGCGTGTCCGTGCCAGTAGGGGGGTGTCCGTGCCAGTAGGGGGGCGTGTCCGTGTCAGTAGGGGGCGTGTCCGTGTCAGTAGGGGCGTGTCCGTGTCGGTAGGGTTGAGTGTCCGTGTCGGTGGGGGGCGTGTCCGTGTCGATAGGGGGCGTGTCTGACGGTAAGGGGGCGTGTCTGTGTCGGTAGGGGGCGTGTCCAAAATACTGGAGACGTTTCTGGATGAGAAACATTTTTGACTTTTTGTTTTGACTCAAAGTTTTTCAGTTTGTTCAGTTTTTTTTTCTTTTCGTCACAAACAAAAACAAAGCCATCGCTCCATCGCTCCGTTCAGAGTCGTTTATTCGTGGTTTGTCGTGGTTTATTGGTCCTCGGGGCTCTGATTGGCCCGTGGTCCGGTAGACCCGCCTCCTGTGCTCTGATTGGAGGAAGGGGCTCAGGACTCGCTCCACGTCCCGGCAGCGTTTGAGGAACCGCGCTCGGTCCCGGGCGAACTCCTCCCACTCGCCCCGGCGCTCCTCAGAACCCACGCAGAACACCTGCACGTCCGGACAGAACCGCACCTGCACAGAACCAACAGAACCAAACAGAACCGGGTCAGGAACAAACACAACCAACAGAACCAAACAGAACCAGGAGAACGTTTGTTTTCAGAGCCGGGTTGTTTCACCGGGTCGTTTTGTTGTGTCGTGTCGCCATGTCGTTGGGTCATTTCGTCGGGTCGTTTCGTCAGGTCGTTTCGTCGGGTCGTTTCATAGTTTCGTTTCGTCGTTTTGTCGGGGTCGTTTCGTCGTGTGTCGTTCGTCGTCGTTTCGTCGTCGTTTCGTCGGGTCGTTTCGTCGGGTCGTTTCGTCGGGTCGTTTCGTCGGGTCGTTTCGTCGGGTCGTTTCGTCGGGTCGTTTCGTCGGGTCGTTTCGCCGTGTCGTTTCGTCGTGTTTTCGTTTCGTCGGGTCGTTTCGTCGGGTCGTTTCGTCAGGTCGTTTCGTCGTGTCGTTTCGTCGTGTCGTTTCGTCGGGTCGTTTCGTCGTGTCGTTTCGTCGGGTCGTTTCGTCGGGTCGTTTCGTCGGGTCGTTTCGTCGGGTCGTTTCGTCGGGTCGTTTCGTCGGGTCGTTTCGTCGGGTCGTTTCGCCGTGTCGTTTCGTCGTGTCGTTTCGTCAGGTCGTTTCGTCAGGGTCGTTTCGTCAGGTCGTTTCGTCATGGGTCGTTTCGTCGGGTCGTTTCGTCGGGTCGTTTCGTCGGGTCGTTTCGTCGGGCCGTTTCGTCGGGTCTGAAGCGTCAGACTGAGTCGCTCTAAAGCTTCAGTTGATTTGATTCATTCGATGTTTTAAACGTCGTATTTCTGCTCTGAGCTTCACGTTTGCAGCTTTTATTTATTTTGAAACTTTTGTTTAAATGATCAAAAATAGTGTTTTCTGGGGTTTTTTTTAGAGATAAAAGCTGAAAAAAAACATCAAGTCACTCAAAAACAATCATGATCAGGACTTTTCCATCACCGAGGACTAAACCAGGACTAAACCAGGACTAAACCAGGACTAAACCAGGACTAAAGCAGGACTAAAGCAGGACTAAACCAGGTCTAAAACTAACAGGACTAAACCAGGTCTAAACCAGGTCTAAACCAGGACTAAACCAGGTAAACCAGGTAAACCAGGACTAAACCAGGTCTAAACCAGGTCTAAACCAGGACTAAACCAGGACTAAAACCAGGTAAACCAGGACTAAACCAGGTCTAAACCAGGTAACTAAACCAGGTCTAAACCAGGACTAAACCAGGTCTAAACCTGGTCTAAACCTGGTCTAAACCAGGACTAAACCAGGACTACATCTGGACTAAACCTTGTTTTGTTTTGATCATTTTGTTTTAGAAAAGTTAAATTAAAATAAAGAAAATAAAACTTTCATGAGTCCAGTTCAGTCTGACTCAACACAACAGCAACAACACACAAATACGTGGGTCCCAGTCAGTCCCGGTCTCAGTCCCGGTCTCAGTCCCGGTCTCAGTCCCGGTCTCAGTCCCGGTCTCAGTCCCGGTGTCAGTCTCACCTTCTTCTTGCCGGTGGTTCTGGAGCTGCTCTGGGAACACTCGGATATCGTGCGGACTCTGCGCTCCTCGGGTTTCGGGTCTGGTAGCGGATCAGTCCCCGGTCCCGGTCCGGTTTTAGTCCTGATCGGGGCCTGGAAGTTGAGCGGACTGTACGGGTCGGACGAGCAGAAGGAGTCGAGCAGCTTCAGGTTCTGCTCCTCGGCGTCGCTGGCCTCGTCCCAGGAGGAGGAGGAGGCGGACGAGGAAGAGGAGGAGGAGGCGGACGAGGCCAGGGAGGAGGCGCAGGACCCCGGGCTGGACTGGTCTTCCTCTGGTCCCGGTCCTGGTCCCGGTCTGGGGATGGGTCTCGGGGCGGATCCCAGTTTGGCGGTGAAGTTGCGGGGGTTGTACGGGTCGTCGCTTTGGCACAGGGAGCTCCACAGTCGCTCCGTCTCAGAGTCAAACTCGTCCTCGTCGTCCGAGCCCGACACCTCCGACGAGCAGTCGCTGTCGAACCCGTCGTCCTCCTCGTCCTCCTCGTCCTCGTCCTCATCGTCCTCGCTGCCGTCGTCGCTGTCGTCGCTGCACGGACACCCCATAATGAACGCGATGGTCTTGTTCTCGCAGTGGGGCGCCGGGAGCCGTTCGTCCGTCTCACGCGTCGGCTCCTCGTCGGGCTCCTCGTCGGGCTCCCGGGCGCTCCCCAGGCCCGGCAGCAGCACCGCGCTCTGGAGCCGGGCTTTGGCCACCAGCTGCTCCTCCTCCAGGCTCGAGTATCCGTGGTCCTGGTCCGGGGCGAGCGCGTCCCCGAGGCTCTGCAGCAGCGTGAGGCGCGGGAGGTTCTGGAGGTTCTGGAGGTTCTGGAGGTTCTGGAGGTTGAACGCGCCCTTGTCCGCGGCGAGTCCGGGTCTTTTCTCGGGGCGCTCCTGGATGAACGCCACGGTCCGGGTCTCCGCGCATAAAGTCACAGCGGAGCACCGGACCTGCTCCTCCTCCGCCGCGCTCCACAAACCGCCCCACCACGTCTTAGACCCGGGACCCGGCGCCAGGGTCAGAGCCGGGGCAGAGGCGGGGAGGCTCCCGTCCCCCACCGGGCTCCCGTCCTCCGGGCCCTGCAGCTCGCTCAGGTTGATCCAGGGCAGCGAGTGGAGCTGCGGCGGCGGGAGGAGGTCGTCAAACCGCCTGAGGAGCTCCGCGTCCGGCTCCAGAAAGTCCCGTTTGAGCGGGCGCAGGTACCGCTGGAGGAAGGACACGGCGGGCCTGGACACCGCGGAGAGGAGCCCGAGCAGCGGACTGTCGTGCGCGAGGAGGCCGGGGGACGCGAGCTCGGGCCCGGGCGCGGGGGACGCGCCGGTCCCGCTGCCTCCGGGTCTGTCTCCGGTTACAGTTCTCCACATGGTCTCACAGTGTTCACGGGGCTCGGTTCTACGGGACCGCGGCTTCAGCGGCGGTCATGGCGCTGACAAGAACCGACAGAACCGACAGAACCGACAGCGGGACACCAGAGATTTAAGGCCGGGGAAGGAGCGAGGTTTTCGGCGGCGGCGCGGGGCTGAGAGCGGGACTGATTCTTCTTCCTGGTGTAGAGTTTCGAGACACGGCAGCGGCTCCGGGACAGGCTCGGTTCGGACGCGAAGGACCCGCTTTGTGACGAGAAACACGCCGCCATTTCCAGACAGAATTTCGAACAAAAAAAGAACCAAACAAACCCGGAGCTTCTGGAAGTAGCCGTTAGCTTAGCTTTAGCTCGCGCTGACACTCGGGGCTTTTCCCGGAGACTTCGGGTCAAACGCGGCCGGAGCTGGTCCCGGGGCGGCGGGGCGCTCTGTCCCCGCGGTGCTCGGTGTGTGTGGGGCTCGGTTCGGCTCGGTGGGGCTCGGTTCGGCTCGGTTCGGTCCGGGTTCGGGGCTCGGGGTTCGGAGCTGAAGCGGAGGATTTCATCAGACAGTTTTAGGGACCGTCTCCATTTGCGCGGTCGCGGGTCGGAGCGCAGAGGGCCACACCGCGGGGGAGCGTCGCGATGTTCCAGACCCGGCGGCCCGTGCAAACAGCGGCGGCGGAAAAACGAAAAAAAAAAAAAAAAAACGAAAAAGAAAAACGTGGTGTCAGACGATCCGCGGTTACGTAAGAGCCGCGTCCAAAGGTGCGTCTGCGGGACACGTGTTTATCGAAGAAACGGTCACACCGCACCGCCCCCCGCGCCGTTTTTAGCCTCAGGGAGCGGGGCAGGTGCACGGGGCAGGGGCACGGGGGGTGGCAGGGACATGGGGGTGGCAGGGGCACGGGGCAGATAAGCAGAGTCAACAGAGTGCGCGTGTGCGTGGGTGGGGCATTTTTATCTTGTTTCTGTTCGGTGCGTTGGGGTTTCCAAAAATGCTGATGTTCAAAATAACTTTCACCTGGAAAAAAAAAAAAAAAGACTGAAAAAAAAAAACATCTGGAGCGAAAGAGCCCAGAGTGTTTAGATTGAATATTTACTCCTGTATGTGTCTGTCAATCAGTCAAACTTTATTTATACAACAATTTTCGTACAAAAATACACACACAAAAAAATAAAAAATACTCAAAGTGCGTTTACATGTGGACAGTGTTGGGAAGTTTACTTTAAAAATGTAATCCCCTACAGATTACAGATTACAAAACACAAAATGTAGTTTGTAACATAATCCATTGAGTTACTTAAAGTGAGTAATGTAATCTGATTACTTTGGATGACTTGATTTGCTGTAGAGAAACAAAGACGAGGAAATCTTCACATAAGAAGTTTTGTCTGATAAAAGAAAATAAAAAGTCCAAACTTTACTGAACCAAATAAAAATATTATTGATAAAAGACGAAGAAACACGTCCACACAGCAGGATTTAGTCCTGGTTTAGACCTGGTTTTAGACCTGGTTTAGTCCTGGTTTAGACCTGGTTTTAGACCTGGTTTAGTCCTGGTTTAGACCTGGTTTAGACCTGGTTTAGTCCTGGTTTAGTCCTGGTTTAGTCCTGGTTTAGACCTGGTTTAGACCTGGTTTAGTCCTGGTTTAGACCTGGTTTAGACCTGGTTTAGACCTGGTTTAGTCCTGGTTTTAGACCTGGTTTAGACCTGGTTTTAGACCTGGTTTAGTCCTGGTTTTAGTCCTGGTTTAGACCTGGTTTAGACCTGGTTTAGTCCTGGTTTAGTCCTGGTTTTAGTCCTGGTTTTAGACCTGGTTTAGTCCTGGTTTAGTCCTGGTTTAGTCCTGGTTTAGACCTGGTTTTAGTCCTGGTTTTAGTCCTGGTTCAGTCCTGGTTTAGACCTGGTTTTAGACCTGGTTTAGTTTCCGGCCGTAAGTGGAGTTACCGGAAAAAAAAAAAAAGAAAAAAAGGGATTTAGCCCAAAATGTAAAAACAGTAAAATCCCTCTGTGTAATCCATTTACTTCAACAAAGTAACTGTAATCCAATTCCCACTGACTGAAACAGTAACTGTAACTGAATACAGTTCCTCATCATTTGTACTCTGATTACTCTGGTACTTGTAATCTGTTCCTCTGACACTGGGTGTACAGCAGGTGTGTTTTTCTCGTCTCTGTCAGATTTGGAGTCCTGCAGTTTGTGACTTGGACTCGAGTCTTGAGACTTGAGTTTATTTTTAGGACTTGAGACCAGAGATGCACTTTTTGGACTCGTGAGTAAAAATATTTTATCGTTCATGTTTTTTGTTTAGATCAGGAGCGTTAAACTCACGTCATATAAACCCCAAAAATAACAAGAAGTTCAAATATTTGTGCAGAGAAACACAAATCTATTACAGAAATCTTTTTTAATTGATGAACTCTTTCTTTTACAAAATATTATAATATTATGAACAACCTGAAACTTTAAGAAAAATACAATTTCAACACAAAGTTTTAACATGAACTTGTCTGTAAATAGGAATAAGTCATTTTTGTTGTAAAATCCTGCACTCGGCTCCACTTTTCTCATGTTGGACATTTTTCTGATGAGGGTCACGGTCAACAGTCAAAACGATCGTCCTTTAAGAGCGTTTGGAAAGAGACAAGTCTTCATTTGTGCTGCTCTGGTGGAGGGGCCACGTACAGAGACGCCTCTCGGGAGGGGCCACGTACTGCTCTGGTGGGAGGGGCCACGTACTGCTCTGGTGGGAGGGGCCACGTACAGAGACAGGGGCCACGTACAGAGACGCTGCTCTGGTGGGAGGGGCCACGTACAGAGACGCTGCTGTGATAAACACCACAGAACAAGATTTTAATAGAAAATACCATTCAAATATTTGAGTAAAAAATGAGCCGAGGGCCAGATTAAAGGTGTGGGAGGGCCGGATGTGGCCCCCGGGCCGTGTGTTTGACTCTCCTGGTTTTGACGTGACGCAACAAAACTCCTCAAAAAACTCCACTCAAATTAAAATAAAAAGTGAAGACGCGATGTCCTGGTCCTGCTCCTGGTCCTGGTCTTGGGTCCTGGTCTTGGTCCTGGTCTTGGTCCCGGTCCTGGTCTTGGTCCTGGTCTTGGTCCCGGTCTTGGTCCTGGTCTTGATCCTGGTCTTGATCCTGGTCCCGGTCTTGATCCTGGTCCTGGTCTTGGTCCTGGTCTTGGTCCCGGTCTTGGTCCTGGTCTTGATCCTGGTCCTGGTCCTGGTCTTGGTCCTGGTCCTGCTCCTGGTCCTGGTCTTGGGTCCTGGTCTTGGTCCTGGTCTTGGTCCCGGTCCTGGTCCCGGTCCTGGTCTTGGTCTTGATCCTGGTCCTGGTCTTGGTCCCGGTCTTGGTCCTGGTCTTGGTCCCGGTCTTGATCCTGGTCCTGGTCTTGGTCCCGGTCTTGGTCCCGGTCCTGGTCCTGGTCCTGGTCCTTGGTCTTGATCCTGGTCCTGGTCTTGGTCCTGGTCTTGGTCCTGGTCCCGGTCTTGATCCTGGTCCTGGTCTTGGTCCCGGTCTTGGTCCTGGTCTTGGTCCTGGTCTTGATCCTGGTCCTGGTCTTGGTCCCGGTCTTGGTCCTGGTCCTGGTCTTGGTCCTGGTCTTGGTCCTGGTCTTGATCCTGGTCCCGGTCTTGATCCTGGTCCTGGTCTTGGTCCCGGTCTTGGTCCTGGTCCTGGTCTTGGTCCCGGTCTTGGTCCTGGTCTTGGTCCTGGTCCCGGTCCCGGTCTTGGTCCTGGTCCCGGTCTTGATCTTGATCCTGGTCTTGGTCTTGGGTCACACGGCGCCGATTGTGAAACCTGCAGATTAAACATTTCCTCACAACCTGAAACACAAATAAAAGACACACAAACCAGAACTAAACCAGAACTAAACCAGGTCTAAACCAGGACTAAACCAGAACTAAACCAGAACTAAACCAGGTCTAAACCAGGACTAAACCAGGACTAAACCAGGACTAAACCAGGTAAACCAGGTCTAAACCAGGAACTAAACCAGAACTAAACCAGGACTAAACCAGAACTAAACCAGAACTAAACCAGAACTAAACCAGGACTAAACCAGAACTAAACCAGAACTAAACCAGGACCTAAACCAGAACTAAACCAGACTAAACCAGGAACTAAACCACCAGAACTAAACCAGAACTAAACCCAGGACTAAACCAGGTCTAAAACCAGGTCTAAACCAGGACTAAACCAGGACTAAACCAGAACTAAACCAGAACCAGAACTAAACCAGGACTAAACCAGAACTAAACCAGGTCTAAACCAGGACTAAACCAGGTCTAAACCAGGACTAAACCAGAACTAAACCAGAACTAAACCAGGTTTAAACCAGGTCTAAACCAGGACTAAACCAGGACTAAACCAGGTCTAAACCAGAACTAAACCAGAACTAAACCAGAACTAAACCAGGACTAAACCAGAACTAAACCAGAACTAAACCAGGTCTAAACCAGGTTTAAACCAGGACTAAACCATTTTCAGTCCCAGTCTCAGTCCTGGTCTGGTTCTGGTCTGGTTTCTAGTTTTCATTTAAACACAAAATTGAAAACTGAAAATTTCGAATTTTTATATTTATTATATATATTTTTTTTGTTTTCTTATTTTTTGTTTTATTTTGAAAAACAAATGAACGACTGAAACATGGATTAAACTTTTCTCTGCATAAAGAAGGAAAACAACAATCGACATTTGTTTTTTTTGTGTGTTTTTTTGTGTTTTTGTGAGACTTTGTGTCCGTGTTGTTCCGCACAAATAAACTCAAAAACAAACTCGTCTCAGGTTCAAGTTCAAACTTTAATCAAACTGTTTTAAAAAATCAAATTTGTACATTCGTATTTTACAGTGCGAGCGACTTCAGAAACAAACAAACAAACAAACAAACACCGCACAAAATCTCAGAAACTAAATTCAAATAAAAATCTAATCTGCATTAAACACTTTTACAGTGTAACTCAAGTCACAGTAAAAAAAACAAAAAAAAAACTCGAGACAAAAAAGAGAAAAACCAAACAGAAAAAAGAAAAAGAGTCGGGGGGCAGTGGCAGAGTGGTTAGCCCTCTCTTGTTTCTTCTCTTTTATTTTTTCGTTCAGACGGTGTGAAACAGAAGTGTCCCGTTCACACGAGACGCTCACGAGGAAAACAAAAAACAAAACAAAAAAACGACTCAAGATTTTTATCGTAGGTGTTTTTCGTTTCGACGGTGACGCCGTTTTTCAAGGCTTAAAAACGCTGAAAAAATCTGGACCCGGCTCCAGAGCGGAAAAGTTGAATACTCCCCGCTGCCGTGCGTCCGTCTGCGCCGCCCAAGACGCAAAACTCTGGTCACGTGTGCTCAGGTCGTGTACGAGTTTACGTCACGCACACTTTTGCGTCGTCGCGTGCAGCAGATTTACTCCCAAAAACACTCGACTAAACGCGGAATGAAGAGCGAAGACGCGACGACACTACGTCGTCGTATAAACGTCGGGTTAGAGTTTGTAGAGTTTGTAGAGTTCGTAGAGTTCGTTGTCGTCCGTCTGAAGTGCGATGTCAAAATAAAGTGTCCCATGAAGAGCGGGACATGGCGGTGTCAGGGCGGGACATGGCGGTGTGGGGGCGGGACATGGCGGTGTCGGGGCGGGACATGGCGGTGTCAGGGCGGGACATGGCGGTGTCATGGCGGGACATGGCGGTGTGGGGGCGGACATGGCGGTGTCGGGGCAGGACATGGCGGTGTGGGGGGAGGGACACGGCGGTGCTCAGTCGGGGTGGGACATGGTGGTGTCTAGACATGACATGGCGGTGTCTGGGGGACATGGCGGTGTGGCAGGGGTGCGGGTGGGACATGGCGGTGTCAGGGCGGGACATGGCGGTGTGGGGGCGGGACATGGCGGTGTCAGGGCAGGACATGGCGGTGTCAGGGGGTGGACATGGTGGTGTCTAGACATGACATGGCGGTGTCTGAGAGGGACATGGCGGTGTGAGGGTGGGACATGGCGGTGCCCGGCTGGGGTGGCGGCTGACAGGGGTGCTCCGGGGTGGGACATGGCGGTGCCCGGCGGGGGCGGGGCTGACAGGGGCTCCTCGCATACCGACCATAGATGCCGGTGTCTGCGCTCGTCGTGTAAAATCGCGCATGTGACTCTTCGGCGCCGCGAGTCCAAACGTTGCGGTCGAGGTCGATCCTGGAGACGCCGACACAAACTTGACTCGGAGTCAAACCACAAACACAAACAAACTTTTTCTGTTTCGCAAATTTACACAGAATCACGAGGAAAAAGTGACTCTGGAGTTTAGTGCAGCTTAAAAAACAAACAACTGAGTCATTTGTGTTTTTAATGACTGAGTTTTGATGAAAACTACAAAAATGGAGAAATTCACTCCTGATGTCATCGTGATGTCACTGTGATGTCACTGTGATGTCACTGTGATGTCACTGTGATGTCACTGTGATGTCACTGTGATGTCATCGTGATGTCACTGTGATGTCACTGTGATGTCATCGTGATGTCACTGTGATGTCACTGTGATGTCACTGTGATGTCACTGTGATGTCATCGTGATGTCACTGTGATGTCACTGTGATGTCATCGTGATGTCATGTCACTGTGATGTCATGTGATGTCACTGTGATGTCACTGTGATGTCACTGTGATGTCACTGTGATGTCATCGTGATGTCACTGTGATGTCACTGTGATGTCATCGTGATGTCACTGTGATGTCACGTGTGATGTCACTGTGATGTCACTGTGATGTGATGTCACTGTGATGTCACTGTGATGTCACTGTGATGTCAGTTTAAATGTTCAGTTCAGTTTTTACAAAAATGTGACAAGGTTCAGTTCCTAAAAAAAAAGTGAAGAGCTGCTCCAGTGTGAACCAGACCAGAACCAGACCAGGACCAGGACCAGACCAGGACTGGACCAGGACCAGACCAGTTCCTCTTGAGGGTGGGTGGGGTCAGTGCTGCGGCCCGGGGCCCTCGGACGGGGCCCCCAGCTGGTGCCAGTCGACCCAGTGCTGACCCGGGCTCACAGACGACAGGGGGATGAAAGTCTCGCCCAGAACCGGGTTCTCCCAAAAAGACCCGTCTCCCAGAACCCGGAGGTGGATCATCCGATGGTCCAGGTCCCCACGAGGAATCCGCTCGTACACCAGCTGTGGACCACAGGAAGACCTGGTTTAGTCCTGGTCTAGTCCTGGTCTAGTCCTGGTCTAGTCCTGGTCTAGTCCTGGTCTAGTCCAGGTTTAGTCCTGGTCTAGTCCTGGTTTAGACCTGGTCTAATCCTGGTTTAGTCCTGGTTTAGTCCTGGTTTAGTCCTGGTTTAGTCTGGTCTAGTCCTGGTTTAGTCCTGGTCTAGTCCTGGTTTAGTCCTGGTTTAGTCCTGGTTTAGACCTGGTCTAGTCCTCCTGGTTTAGTCCTGGTTTAGTCCTGGTCCTAGTCCTGGTTCAGTCCTGGTTTAGTCTGGTTTAGTCCTGGTTCAGTCCTGGTTTAGTCCTGGTTTAGTCCTGGTCAGTCCTGGTTTAGTCCTGGTTTAGTCCTGGTTCAGTCCTGGTTTAGACCTGGTTAGTCCTGGTTTAGTCCTGGTTTAGTCCTGGTTTAGACCTGGTTTAGTCCTGGTTTAGTCCTGGTTTAGTCCTGGTTTAGTCTGGTTTAGTCCTGGTTTAGTCCTGGTTTAGTCCTGGTTTAGACCTGGTTTAGTCCTGGTTTAGTCCTGGTTCAGTCCTGGTTTAGTCCTGGTTTAGACCTGGTTTAGACCTGGTTTAGTCCTGGTTTAGTCCTGGTTTAGACCTGGTTTAGTCCTGGTTTAGACCTGGTTTAGTCCTGGTTTAGTCCTGGTTTAGTCCTGGTTTAGTTTTAGTCCTGGTTTAGACCTGGTTTAGTCTGGTTTAGTCTGGTTTAGAGTCCTGGTTTAGACCTGGTTTAGTCTGGTTTAGTCCTGGTTTAGTCCTGGTTTAGTCTGGTTTACCTGGTTTAGTCCTGGTTTAGTCCTGGTTTAGTCCTGGTTTAGTCCTGGTTTAGACCTGGTTTACCTGGTTTAGTCCTGGTTTAGACCTGGTTTAGTGTTTAGTCCTGGTTTAGTCCTGGTTTAGACCTGGTTTAGTCCTGGTTTAGACCTGGTTTAGTCTGGTTTAGTCCTGGTTTAGTCCTGGTTTAGTCCTGGTTTTAGTCCTGGTTTAGACCTGGTTTAGTCCTGGTTTAGTCCTGGTTTAGTCCTGGTTTAGTCTGGTTTAGTCCTGGTTTTGGTTTAGACCTGGTTTAGTCCTGGTTTACCTGGTTCAGTCCTGGTTTAGTCCTGGTTTAGTCCTGGTTTAGTCCTGGTCTCACCATCTCGTTGTACGTGGGGTTTCGTGTTTTCCTCGTGACTTTGGTTTTTCTTTTACTTGTTTTCTGTGGATCTGGGAGGAGGTAAAGCTTCACGTACGGATCTGGATCTGTCCCGTCAGGGAGCGACACCTGCCAACACACACACACCTGCCGTCACCTGTCACACACACCTGTCACACACACCTGTCACACACACACACACTGCCGTCACCTGTCACACACATGTCACACACACACTGTCACACACACACTGTCACCTGTCACACACACCTGCCACACACACACACACCTGTCACACACACACTCACACACACACCTGTCACACACACCTGTCGACACACACACCTGCCGTCACCTGTCACACACCTGCCGTCACTGTCACACACACCTGCACACACACAACACACACCTGTCACACACACACACACCTGCCGTCACCTGTCACACACACCTGCCAACACACACACACACACCTGCACACACACACACACCTGCCGTCACCTGTCACACACACCTGCCAATCACACACACCTGTCACACACACACACACCTGCTGTCACTGACACACACACACACACACTGCGTCACCTGACACACACACACTGCACTGTCACACACTGTCAACACACACACACTGCCGTCACCTGACACACACCTGCCGTCACTGACACACCTGCCGACACACACAACCACCTGCCGTCATCTGTCACACACCTGTCACACACACACACCTGCCGTCACCTGACACACACACCTGGGACACACACACCTGGTCACTGTCACACACAAACATGGGGAGGGCACCTGACACACATGGGGGGGTGGGACGGGGGAGGGCACCTGTCACACACAGGGGACGGGGAGGACACCTGTCACACACGGGGACGGGGGAGGGCGCCTGTCACACACGGGGGGACGGGGGAGGGCACCTGTCACACACAGGGGACGGGGGAGGACACCTGTCACACACAGGGGACGGGGGAGGACACCTGTCACACACGGGGGGGGTGGGGGGGGAGGGCACCTGACACACACGGGGGGACGGGGGAGGGCACCTGTCACACACGGGGGGGTGGGGGGGGAGGGCACCTGACACACACGGGGGGTGGGACGGGGAGGGCACCTGACACACACACGGGGGGGTGGGACGGGGAGGACACCTGTCACACACGGGGGGACGGGGGAGGGCACCTGTCACACACAGGGGACGGGGGAGGACACCTGACACACACGGGGGATGGGGGGAGGACATCTGACACACACGGGGGGTGGGACGGGAAGGGCACCTGTCACACACGGGGGGGTGGGACGGGGAGGGCACCTGTCACACACGGGGGGACGGGGGGGACACCTGTCACACACAGGGGATGGGGGGGGGCACCTGTCACACACAGGGGACGGGGGGGGCACCTGTCACACACAGGGGACGGGGGGGCACCTGTCACACACAGGGGACGGGGGGGGCACCTGTCACACACAGGGGACGGGGGGGGGCACCTGTCACACACAGGGGACGGGGGGGGGGGCACCTGTCACACACAGGGGACGGGGGGGGGGGGTTGGTCATGTGACTCACCAGGCCTCGGATGTGCATGACCATGATGAAGAGCTTCTGGTTCTTGTAGGAGATGGAGAGTTTGATCTGACCGAGCTCCGCCCCCGACGACCCAGGCCCCGCCCCCGACGACACAGGCCCCGCCCCCGAGGGAGGAGTCCAGCGCGGCTCTGCACACACACACACAGACACACACACACACACACACAGTCACTTTCACACTTTTATAAAAAAGTGCGGAGATTTCAGAAATATTGGTACATTGACAGAAATCGGTGCAGGTTTGTTTGTTGTAAAATAAATAAAATGGTTAAAGTCTCGACTGAGTCCAGACCAACAGAAAATGTTGTATTTGCTCGGCTTTGTGGGACATGGCGCCTGATTGGCAGGTGCGGTCCTGTCGCTGTTGGGTCGACTCTAATGTCCGTCGTGTTGTGGTCGGAGGAGTGACGTCCTGCTCCACCAGGACCAGGACCGAGACCGAGACTGAGACCGAGACCGAGACCGAGACCGGGACCGAGACCAGGACCGAGACCGAGACCGAGACCGAGACCGAGACGACCCGGGACCGAGACCAGGACCGAGACCAGAACCGAGACCGGGGACTGAGACCAGACTGAGACCGAGACTGAGACCGAGACCGAGACCGGGACCGAGACCGGGACTAGACAGAGACCGAGACCGAGACTGAGACCGAGACTGAGACTGGGACCGAGACTGAGACCGAGACTGGGACCGGGACTGAGACCGAGACTGGGACCGAGACTGAGACCGAGACTGGGACCGGGACTGAGACCGGGACCGAGACCAGACCGAGACTGAGACTGGGACCGAGACTGAGACCGAGACTAGACCGAGACTGAGACCGAGATCCGTTTTTTTCCATTTTTCATTTAAACACAAAATATAAAAATTGAAAAACCAAATCTTAATTTTTTTTTTTCATTTCGGTTTTGGAGACAAATAATGAAGAAAATTGAAGTTTTTTTTTTCCTTTTTCTTATTTTAGATTTTATTTTGAAACATGGATGACGGTCTATATGTGGATTTTCTGATGATTCACTTCAGGTCGTCTTCACCAGTTTCTCTTTGCCTCGTGTCGTCAGACTCGGTGCAGAGTTTTACATCAGGTCCGAGTCGGCACGCTCACGACCCGGTGCAGAAACCCGACAAAAGAGCGACTGCGCAAGGAGACGAGATTTATAAACGAGGCCTCAGGTCGGTGCTCAGGTCGGTGCTCAGGTCGGTGCTCAGGTCACATGACTCACCTGGAGGTTTGGGGGCGTGTCTCTCTGAAGGAGCCTCGTCTCTGGGCAACGGATGAAAGAAGGAGTACACCAGGTCACACTGAAACACACCAGAACACACGACCTGAGTGCACCAGGTCACACTGAAACACACCAGAACACACGACCTGAGTGCACCAGGTCACACTGAAACACACCAGAACACACGACCTGAGTACACCAGGTCACACTGAAACACACCAGAACACATGACCTGAGTACACCAGGTCACAGCGAAACACACCAGAACACACGACCTGAGTCACACTGAAACACACCAGAACACATGACCTGAGTACACCAGGTCACACTGAAACACACCAGAACACACGACCTGAGTACACCAGGTCACACTGAAACACACCAGAACACACGACCTGAGTGCACCAGGTCACACTGAAACACACCAGAACACATGACCTGAGTACACCAGGTCACACTGAAACACACCAGAACACACGACCTGAGTGCACCAGGTCACACTGAAACACACCAGAACACACGACCTGAGTCACACTGAAACACACCAGAACACATGACCTGAGTACACCAGGTCACACTGAAACACACCAGAACACATGACCTGAGTGCACCAGGTCACACTGAAACACACCAGAACACACGACCTGAGTCACACTGAAACACACCAGAACACACAAGGCAAGTTTATCTGTAAAGCACACTGGTGGAGCTCCTGTCAGTAGCGCCTGTCAGTAGCGCCTGTCAGTCTGACCTGAGTGACCTCGGGGGCGGCGTGCAGCAGGTGCCACACGTATCCGTTGAGCTCATCTTTCCTCCGATCGGCCGCCGCCTCCCCTCGAGATCGACCAATCACAAACCGGCTCGGGAACCTGAGGACAGGTGAGGACAGGTGAGACAGGTGAGTGAACAGGTGTTATACAGGTGTGGGCAGGTCAATGACAGGTGTGTGGACAGGTGAGACAGGTGTGACAGGTCTATGACAGGTGTATGACAGGTGTATGACAGGTGTGAGGACAGGTGTATGACAGGTGTGGACAGGTGTATGACAAGTGTGTGGACAAGTGTATGACAGGTGTATGACAGGTGTGTGGAGAGGTGTGTGACAGGTGTATGACAGGTGTGAGGACAGGTGTATGACAGGTGTATGACAGGTGTATGACAAGTGTGTGGACAAGTGTATGACAGGTGTATGACAGGTGTGTGGAGAGGTGTGAGGACAGGTGTATGACAGGTGTGGACAGGTGTATGACAGGTGTATGACAAGTGTGTGGACAAGTGTATGACAGGTGTGTGGAGAGGTGTGTGACAGGTGTGTGACAGGTGTGTGACAGGTGTGTGGACAGGTGTGGACAGGTGTATGACAGGTGAGAACAGGTGTATAGAACAGGTGTATGAACAGGTGTGAACAGGTGTATGAACAGGTGAGAACAGGTGTTAACAGGTGTATGAACAGGTGTGAACAGGTGTATAACAGGTGTATGAACAGGTGTGAACAGGTGTATGAACAGGTGAGGTGTATACAGGTGTATGAACAGGTGTGAACAGGTGTATGAACAGGTGTGTGGTGTATAACAGGTGTATGAACAGGTGAGAACAGGTGTATGAACAGGTGTATGAACAGGTGTGACAGGTGTATGAACAGGTGAGAACAGGTGTATGAACAGGTGAGAACAGGTGTATAACAGGTGTATGAACAGGTGAGTACAGGTGTATGAACAGGTGTGAACAGGTGTATGAACAGGTGTATGACAGGTGTATGAACAGGTGTGAACAGGTGTATGAACAGGTGTGTGGACAGGTGTATGAACAGGTGTATGACAGGTGTGTGGACAGGTGTATAACAGGTGTGTACAGATGTATGACAGGTGTATGAACAGGTGTATGAACAGCTGTATGGACAGGTGAGTGGAAAGGTGCGACAGGTGCGTGCAGGTGCAGTGGGCGGAGTTACCTGGGCAGTTTGTTGGAGGGGAAGAGGAGGCGGAGTTTACTGTGGAGCTCGTGGAACTCCTCAAAGGTTCTTCTCACCAGAGACGCCTCGTGGTCCCGCTCCACCTTCACCACGAACATCTGCAGGAGAACATGTGTGTGACTCAAACATCTGCAGGAGAACATGTGTGTGACTCAAACATCTGCAGGAGAACATGTGTGTGACTCAAACATCTGCAGGAGAACATGTGTGTGACTCAAACATCTGCAGGAGAACATGTGTGTGACTCAAACATCTGCAGGAGAACATGTGTGTGACTCAAACATCTGCAGGAGAACATGTGTGTGACTCAAACATCTGCAGGAGAACATGTGTGTGACTCAAACATCTGCAGGAGAACATGTGTGTGACTCAAACATCTGCAGGAGAACATGTGTGTGACTCAAACATCTGCAGGAGAACATGTGTGTGACTCAAACATCTGCAGGAGAACATGTGTGTGTGACCTCAAACATCTGCAGGAGAACATGTGTGTGTGACCTCAAACATCTGCAGGAGAACATGTGTGTGACTCAAACATCTGCAGGAGAAACATCTGCAGGAAAACATGTGTGTGACTCAAACATCTGCAGGAGAACATGTGTGTGACTCAAACATCTGCAGGAGAACATGTGTGTGACTCAAACATCTGCAGGAGAACATGTGTGTGACTCAAACATCTGCAGGAGAACATGTGTGTGACTCAAACATCTGCAGGAGAACATGTGTGTGACTCAAACATCTGCAGGAGAACATGTGTGTGTGACTCAAACATCTGCAGGAGAACATGTGTGTGACTCACACATCTACAGGAGAACATGTGTCAGTGTGATGTCACAGTGATGTCACGGTGATGTCACGGTGATGTCATGATGTCAGAGTGATGTCAGAGTCTTACGTGTCCCTTGGCGGTGCGCTGGTGTCATGTCAGAGTCTTACGTGTCCCTTGGCGGTGCCCTGGTGTCATGTCAGAGTCTTACGTGTCCCTTGGCGGTGCGCTGGTGTCTGGTGTCATGTCAGAGTCTTACGTGTCCCTTGGCGGTGCGCTGGTGTCGTGTCAGAGTCTTACGTGTCCCTTGGCGGTGCGCTGGTGTCTGGTGTCATGTCAGAGTCTTACGTGTCCCTTGGCGGTGCGCTGGTGTCATGTCAGAGTCTTACGTGTCCCTTGGCGGTGCGCTGGTGTCTGGTGTCATGTCAGAGTCTTACGTGTCCCTTGGCGGTGCCCTGGTGTCATGTCAGAGTCTTACGTGTCCCTTGGCGGTGCGCTGGTGTCTGGTGTCATGTCAGAGTCTTACGTGTCCCTTGGCGGTGCGCTGGTGTCTGGTGTCATGTCAGAGTCTTACGTGTCCCTTGGCGGTGCGCTGGTGTCTGGTGTCATGTCAGAGTCTTACGTGTCCCTTGGCGGTGCGCTGGTGGGTGCAGACGTGCAGGTCGGTGATGGTTCCGTCGGTTCGGGCCGTGTGCACTCGGGGGCAGAAGGACAGCAGGGGGCGCTCTTCAGACGCACTGAACTTCATCTGGGCCAAATTATGAATGAAGAAGTTGAGTTTAGTGGCGACGCTGCCCAGACTCGACTCGATCAGTCTGAAAAACACAACAAGTACTCCAGTACTAGTACTAGTACTAGTACTAGTAGTAGTAGCAGTAGTAGTAGTAGTAGTAGTAGTAGTAGTACCTGGTGAAGTACATGGCAGTAGTAGTAGTAGTAGTAGTAGTAGTAGTAGTAGTACCTGGTGAAGTACATGGCAGTGGCAGTAGTAGTAGTAGTAGTAGTAGTAGTAGTAGTAGTACCTGGTGAAGTACATGGCAGTAGTAGCAGTAGTAGTAGTAGTAGTAGTAGTAGTAGTAGTAGTACCTGGTGAAGTACATGGCAGTAGTAGCAGTAGTAGTAGTAGTAGTAGTAGTAGTAGTAGTAGTACCTGGTGAAGTACATGGCAGTAGTAGCAGTAGTAGTAGTAGTAGTAGTAGTAGTAGTAGTAGTACCTGGTGAAGTACATGGTGGCGTCGGCCTCAGACTCTTGAGGTCTCAGAGCGTCATAAACGTATCTGAGATCAGCCAAATCTGACAACTCTGGAATCCCACAGGACACCATCTGTGAAGTACAAGTACTACAGTATTATACAAGTACTACCATCTGTGAAGTACAAGTACTACAGTATTATACTCCCATCTGTGAAGTACAAGTACTACAGTATTATACAAGTACTACCATCTGTGAAGTACAAGTACTACAGTATTATACTCCCATCTGTGAAGTACAAGTACTACAGTATTATACAAGTACTACCATCTGTGAAGTACAAGTACTACAGTATTATACTACTACTACCATCTGTAAAGTACAAGTACTACAGTATTATACAAGTCCTACAGTATGTGTGTATGTGTGTATGGGGTGTGTGTATGTGTGTATGTGTGTATGGGGTGTGTGTATGTGTGTATGTGTGTATGTGTGTGTATGTGTGTATGTGTGTATGGGGTGTGTGTATGTGTGTATGGGGTGTGTGTATGTGTGTATGTGTGTATGGGGTGTGTGTATGTGTGTATGGGGTGTGTGTATGTGTGTATGGGGTGTGTGGTGTGTGTGTGTATGGGGTGTGTGTGTATGTGTGTATGTGGTGTATGGGTGTGTGTATGTGTGTATGTGTGTATGGGGTGTGTGTATGTGTGTATGTGTGTATGGGGTGTGTGTACCAGGCCCAGCAGGTGGAGGAACAGGTGTGTGTGTTTCCTGATCAGGTTGTGTGTGTGTGTATGTGTGTATGTGTGTATGGGGTGTGTGTATGTGTGTATGTGTGTGTGTGTATGTGTGTGTTGTGTGTATGGGGTGTGTGTACCAGGCCCAGCAGGTGGAGGAACAGGTGTGTGTGTTTCCTGATCAGGTTGTGTGTGTGTGTATAGTGTGTATGGGGTGTGTGTGTGTATGGGGTGTGTGTATGTGTGTATGGGGTGTGTGTATGTGTGTATGTGTGTATGGGGTGTGTGTACCAGGCCCAGCAGGTGGAGGAACAGGTGTGTGTGTTTCCTGATCAGGTTGTGTATGTGTGTATGGGGTGTGTGTATGTGTGTATGTGTGTGGTGTGTGTATGTGTGTGTATGTGTGTATGGGGGGTGTGTGTATGTGTGTATGTGTGTATGGGGTGTGTGTACCAGGCCCAGCAGGTGGAGGAACAGGTGTGTGTGTTTCCTGATCAGGTTGTAGGCTTCGCAGCAGAGATCCACGAAGTCGTGGAAGCGGCTCGACGGTTTGTCTCCCCCGTTGATCACGTAGGCCATGTCCGACGTGAAGACGAACGGAGCGCGGTCCCTGGCGGCGACAAGGACCACAGTCAGGACCGGGACCAGGACCGGGACCGGGACTGGACTGGACCGGGACCAGAACTGGACCAGGACCGGGACCAGAACTGGACCAGGACCGGGACTAAACCAGGATTAAACAAGGACTAGGACAGGACATGAAACACGACTGAAACAGGACTAGACGAGGACTGGAACTAGACTTGAACGGTATTAGAACGGGACTAGACCGGGACTAAACCAGGACTAGAACAAGATCAGAAAAGGACTAGAACGAGACTAGAAAAAGACTAGAATAGGACTAAACCAGGACTAGAACAGGACTAAACCAGGATTAGAACAGGTCTAGAACAGGACTAGACCTGGACTAGAACAGGACTAGAACAGGACTAGAACAGGACTAGAAAAGGACTAAACCAAGACTAAACCAGGACTAAACAAGGACTAGAACGGACCTAGAACAGGACTAAACCAGGACTGGAACTAGACTAAAGCTAGACTAAAGCAGAACTAGAACAGAACTAGAACAGGACTAGACCTGGACTAGAACAGGACTAGAACAGGACTAGAACTGGACTAAACCAGGACTAGAACAGGACTAAACCAGGACTGGAACTAGACTAAAGGTAGACTAAAGCAGGACTAGAACGGGACTAGAACAGGACTAAACCAGTACTAAACCAGGAATAAACCAGGACTAGAAGAGGACCAAAGCAGGATTAGAAAAGGACAAAAACTAAGACCACAAAAGGACAAGTATGAACGCACCCTTAAGCGGATCTCAACCGGTTTTAGAGGGGTCTAAGCAGGTTCTAGTTGGATCTAAATCAGTTTTGGAGAGTTCCTAGTGAGTTCTAAGCGGTTCTGGAGGGAGTTTGGCAGGTTCTAGGTGGATCTGAAGCGAAGGTTTTGGAGTTTCTCTCACCTCTTGATGTTGCCGAACATCTGGGCGTGTCCGAGGAACTTTCCGAAGTCGATGTGGAACATGTGGCCGCTGCTCTTCATCATGATGTTGTCGTTGTGGCGATCACAGATGCCCAGGACGTACGTCGCCACGCAGCAGCCCGCGCACGAGTAGATGAAGTTCTCCACCGCCTGAAGACACCAGAGAGAAGAGCTCAAAGACACAAGAACCACCAGAGAGAAGAGCTCAAAGACACAAGAACCACCAGAGAAAAGAGCTCAAAGACACAAGAACCACCAGAGAGAAGAGCTCAAAGACACAGAACCACCAGAGAGAAGAGCTCAAAGACACAAGAACCACCGCCTGAAGACACCAGAGAGAAGAGCTCAAAGACACAGAACCACCAGAGAGAATCAAAGACACCACCAGAGAGAAGAGCTCAAAGACACAAGAACCACCAGAGAGAAGAGCTCAAAGACACAAGAACCACCAGAGAGAAGAGCTCAAAGACACAAGAACCACCAGAGAGAAGAGCTCAAAGACACAAGAACCACCAGAGAGAAGAGCTCAAAGACACAAGAACCACCGCCTGAAGACACCAGAGAGAAGAGCTCAAAGACACAAGAACCACCAGAGAGAAGAGCTCAAAGACACAAGAACCACCACCTGAAGAGAGAGAAGAGCAAGAAGAACCATCGCCTGAAGACACCAGAGAGAGCTCAAGACACAAGAACACCAGGAGAAGAGCTCAAAGACACAAGAACCACCAGAGAGAAGAGCTCAAAGACACAAGAACCACCAGAGAGAAGAGCTCAAAGACTCAAGAACCACCAGAGAGAAGAGCTCAAAGACGTAAGAACCATCGCCTGAAGACACCAGAGAGAAGAGCTCAAAGACACAAGAACCACCAGAGAGAAGAGCTCAAAGACGTAAGAACCATCGCCTGAAGACACCAGAGAGAAGAGCTCAAAGACGTAAGAACCATCGCCTGAAGACACCAGAGAGAGAGCTCAAAGACACAAGAACCACCAGAGAGGAGAAAAGAGCTCAAAGACACAAGAACCACCAGAGAGAAGAGCTCAAAGACACAAGAACCACCAGAGAGAAGAGCTCAAAGACGTAAGAACCATCGCCTGAAGACACCAGAGAGAAGAGCTCAAAGACACAAGAACCACCAGAGAGAAGAGCTCAAAGACACAAGAACCACCAGAGAGAAGAGCTCAAAGACACAAGAACCACCAGAGAGAAGAGCTCAAAGACACAAGAACCACCAGAGACAAGAGCTCAAAGACACAAGAACCACCAGAGAGAAGAGCTCAAAGACACGAGAACCACCTCCTGAAGACACCAGAGAGAAGAGCTCAAATACAAAAAAAACATCGCCTGAAGACACCAGAGAAGAGCTCAAAGACTCAAGAACCACCAGAGACAAGAGCTCAAAGACAAAAGAACCACCGCCTGAAGACACCAGAGAGAAGAGCTCAAATACAAAAAAAACATCGCCTGAAGATACCAGAGAAGAGCTCAAAGACACAAGAACCACCAGAGAGAAGACCTTAAAGACACAAGAACCACCAGAGAGAAGACCTTAAAGACACAAGAACACCGCCTGAAGACACCAGAGAGAGAGCTCAAGACACAAGAACCACCAGAGAGAAGACCTTAAAGACACAAGAACCACCAGAGAGAAGAGCTCAAAGACGTAAGAACCACCACAGAGAAGACTTTAAAACACACCACCACAGAGAAGACCTTAAAGACACAAGAACCATCGCCTTCTCTCTGTGGATCAGTAAAGTCGAACTCCAGGATGAGAAAAGGCAAAATAAATAATAATAATAATAATAAAAAATAAGTAATGGATGCTGGTAATGGTGGAGTTATGGCAGACTGAGCTCGTGTGCACTCACAAACTGTAAATATAAATACGTGCGGACCCATAGACTGTAAATATAAATACATGTGCACCCATAGACTGTAAATATAAATACATATGCACCCATAGACTGTAAATATAAATACAGGAGCACCATAGACTGTAGTAGTAGTACCTTGTCGTACTGCTCCTCTGTGGGGTTGTAGTAGTAGTAGTAGTAGTAGTAGTAGTAGTAGTAGTAGTAGTAGTAGTAGTAGTAGTAGTAGTAGTAGTACCTTGTCGTACTGCTCCTCTGTGGGGTTGTAGTAGTAGTAGTAGTAGTAGTAGTAGTAGTAGTAGTAGTAGTAGTAGTAGTAGTAGTAGTAGTACCTTGTCGTACTGCTCCTCTGTGGGGTTGTAGTAGTAGTAGTAGTAGTAGTAGTAGTAGTAGTAGTAGTAGTAGTAGTACCTTGTCGTACTGCTCCTCTGTGGGGTTGTAGTAGTAGTAGTAGTAGTAGTAGTAGTAGTAGTAGTAGTAGTAGTAGTAGTAGTAGTACCTTGTCGTACTGCTCCTCTGTGGGGTTGTAGTAGTAGTAGTAGTAGTAGTAGTAGTAGTAGTAGTAGTAGTAGTAGTAGTAGTAGTAGTACCTTGTCGTACTGCTCCTCTGTGGGGTTGTAGTAGTAGTAGTAGTAGTAGTAGTAGTAGTAGTAGTAGTAGTAGTAGTAGTAGTAGTAGTACCTTGTCGTACTGCTCCTCTGTGGGGTTGTACTTCTGGAGCCAGTCGGACAGAGGTCGGTCCTTGAACGATCCTGTGACTCCGTGTTCCACCTGGATCCTCCTGAGCGTGTCTGCGTGAGGAATCATCTCCACCATCCCTGAAAGTACACGGACATACACATATAACTACTACTACTACTACTACTACTACTACTACTACTACTACTACTACTACTACTACTACTACTACTACTAAGGAATCATCTCCATAAGAACTGGAGAGCAGCAGGGGCACATTCTCAATACTAAACTAGGTCTAAACCAGGTCTAAACCAGGTCTCAGTGGTACCTGTCCCAGGTCCGGTGGAGCAGCACTTGAAGAGGACCATCCTCATGTCCAGACCCTCCTGGATCCAGATGTTGTTCATGATTCTGATCATCTGCAGCGTGAGCATGTCCTGACGAAGGTCATCTCCAGACTGTGGAGCACATCACACACATCAGGAACACATCAGGAACATCAGGAACATGGAACATGGAACATCTGGAACATCAGGAATCATCGAACATCACAACAGGAACATCTGGACATACATCTGGAACATCTGGAACATCTGGAACATCAACATCAGAAACATCTACAACATCTGAACATCTGAACATCTACAACATCAGGAACATCTACAACATCAGGAACATCTGAACATCTACAACATCTGAACATCTACAACATCGGAACATCTAGAACATCTGGAACATCTACAACATCAGGAACATCAGGAATATTAGGAACATCTACAACATCAGGAACATCTGAACATCTACAACATCAGGAACATCTACAACATCAGGAACATCTGGAACATCAGAACATCTACAACATCAGGAACATCTGAACATCTACAACATCTGAACATCTACAACATCAGGAACATCAGGAACATTAGGAACATCTACAACATCTACAACATCTGAACATGTAGAACATGGACTTGGAGGAGCATGGACCTTCCCGGGGAGGCTGAGGAGTGTGATTCCCCTGGAGTTGGAACACACCCTCTGGTCGTCCTCCTTACACAGAGGGACCACCACCCCGGTCTGCCAGTCCAGAGGCTCTGTCCCAGACCTCCACACGCTGGTGTGTCAGATGCCCTCCCCGTGTGTCCTACCTTGAAGATGACGCTGATGGGGTCTCCGTGGGGGTCCTGGTTGGTGAAGGACAGTTTGAGGGGGACGGCGTTGGAGTTGAAGTACGAACAGGACTTGATGTTGA
>NW_026571207.1:303354-315854 GCF_026225935.1 Boleophthalmus pectinirostris | reverse complement strand
ACACACAATCAACACACAAGAAACGCACAATCAACACACAAGAAACGCACAATCAACACACAATCAACACACAATCAACACACAAGAAACGCACAATCAACACACAATCAAACACAACAAACAAACACACAATCAACACACAATCAACACAAAAACAACAATCAACAACAAGAACACAAATCAACACACAAGAAACGCACAATCAACACACAACACACACAACACACAAGAAACAATCAACACACAACAACACAATCAAACACAAGACGCACAATCAACACACAATAAACACACAATCAACACACAAGAAACGCACAATCAACACACAACAACACGCACAACAACACACATCAACACACACACACAACATCAACACACAAGAAACGCACAATCAACGCACAATCTCAACACACAGCACGCACAATCAACACACAATCAACGCACAAGAAACGCACAATCAACACACAATCAACACATAATAAACACACAATCAACGCACAATCAATGCACAATCAGCACACAATCAGCACACAAACACACACAAACACACACAGCAGAAGTCACTTTGGAACAGTTTGAAACGTCTCAGATTCTTTCAGAGTGAAGCCGCTTTAAAAACAAACGTCCCACTGGATCCACAAGTGTCTGGGTTTGTTTGGGTTTGTTTGGTGTGAAAGTTTCAGTCGCATGTGAAATCAAACAGACTGAGACCTGAAACCACATACTCTGCGCTCTGCTCCTTCGACGACTGAAACAATGAGCTCTGCTCCTTCGACGACTGAAACGATGAGCTCTGCTTTCAACGACTGAAACGACGCGCTCTGCTCCTTCGACGACTGAAACGATGAGCTCTGCTCCTTCGACGACTGAAACGATGAGCTCTGCGCTTTCAACGACTGAAACGACGCGCTCTGCTCCTTCGACGACTGAAACGATGAGCTCTGCGCTTTCAACGACTGAAACGACGCGCTCTGCTCCTTCGACGACTGAAACGACGAGCTCTGCGCCTTCGACAACTGAAATGACGCACTCTGCGCCTTCGACGACTGATACGACACAATAGACACCTTCAGCGACTGAAACGACACACTCAACGCCTTCGACGACTAAAACGATGCCCTCAATGCCTTCGACAACTGAAACGACTCGTTCTGCGCCTTCAACGACTGAAATGACTGAAACGACTGAAACGACGCGCTCATTCTTCTCAGTCACTCTGATGTTCTGACAGAACTCCAGGTGTTTAGTTAGCATTAGCTGATATTTGGTGAGTGACAGGTGAGTGACAGGGTGAAAGATAGTCTTAGTTGTGACTCTTAGAGGGCGTCACTCGCCCAGAGGTAGTGCGTCTTGTGTCTATTATGTCTGTATTTAAATGTTGAGTCTGATCTGATTCCGCACTAGTAAGGGTCGGTTTTTCCTCTGGCGTACATTAGTTACTTTGCCTATCAACACTCTTTGTTTTCTTGCGTTTGTCTCTTCACTATCTGATATATCAGTTCTCTCCTACTACTAGCCTAATTCACTATCGTGGCTAATTTCCTTATAGCTTTACTCAGTGTTACTAATTTCCGTTTGGTCTCGAAATCACCCACTTGGCCACATAAATTATGCATGTCACTTTGCCGTTGTGCGGTCGTGGATCATTGCTGGTGGTGCACTCATTCTGTTTACGTTCTTATTCCTGTATGACGGGTCATCATAAGTGTAAGATCAAACTCCTGGTTCAAATCCCTGCTGTTCACTCGGGTTCCTGCGCTTTATTGTCACCCATTATTATTTAATGTTTATTTTAAGCTTGTTGGTTCTGATACGTCGATTCCTTGCGTATCTTTTCGATGGCGTCGAGACCACATGCCTCGTTTGCTTTGCTTAACGCAAGCCTGCTGGGTTGGATCGCGATGTGGGTCTATGTCGTTGGTCCTTTCCCACGCTTGTTAATCCATCGGCCATCGGTACTTTCGTATTTGTAGTGCTTCGCTGTTTTGTGTCCATCTATCAGTTATTCATATCGCCGAGCAGTTGCTTCTGGGTTAGAATACTTGAATTTCATTGCCCGATTGCATTTGGGAGCTACCCTCGTTGACACGAACTGTTCTACCGCAATCTTTAGTCTCCCATGATGTTTATTCAGTCGCTTTGAAGTCCCCTACCTGATGCTTGTTTTCGTCTGCTGCTCAGTTATGACACATCGGTTTTCTCGTCCTATTCTAACTATCTTAGCCCATTTTTTCAAAACGGTACCTTAATTGGATGGACCTGTGATCGCCACGCTCCCTGCGTTTTTAATCAAGTCCCCTTTTCCAATGCGCTGATTCGTTATCCTGGGCAACTTTTTATTTTAGTTGTGCTTTCCATGAAATTTGTAGCACTTACTGTTAGTCATTAAATCTTCTTTATCATCTTGTGCGATGATTGACCCTTTGAATGGACCTGTGCAGGTAATGATACTTTGGTTCCTTTTACTCGTACGATATCTCTTGCTATTCTTCATTCTGACGCACATTGCTATATCCCTTGGCTGATCAACTTTTTTTTCGCATCCCTGGCTCTCGGATTGTAGTCGTCACTTAACATTCATGCCTGAAGCTGATAGGATCTGTTGTCTATCCAATCGGACCTGAGGTTGGTTATTAGCAATCTAGTGTCCAGTGTCTTGATTTGGATCTCCAGCTTTCACTTTTCTTGTGTACCGGTTCGGCGGCTACCAGGTATATCATAGTATTAACTGTGATCTACGTTTTGCCCTGGCTTCTTAAAAGTTCGCGCTGCGCTTTTGACGATGAGTCAATTAGAAATTTTTTAATTAAATCACCTCGTAGGCGGCCGCTTCTTTGGAGTACCGCGTTTTCTCGTTTGAACAGTTACGTGTCACTACTTTCTACGACCCCATCGCTACATCTCTCGCACTGTTCCGAGATTTTAATGTCGCTGTGTGGCTACGTCAGAGTGGCGTCTCTTCCTTTATTTGTGGACTTGTTTTTATGTAACTCGTATTTCTCCTCTTTACCCAAGCTTCCCGTTTGTTGTAATCGTAATTCGTTACGCGGTGCTAGCTGAACCCTGAAGAAGTAGTCGGGGGTTGTAATCAATCCCCTAACGCTCGGTTTAATTCTTCGCTGATGTATGTTCTGTTTTAGTTGCTCATTCCATCACGATTTCTTTTCTGCTCTGCACACTTTATCTATAGACATCGGTTTCTATTTTAATCTGCGTACATTTCTATTTCTTATACGCGCCCTGGAATTCTGGTGTGTTATATGTGACTCAATCGGTATATTGTAAGGATTGCTCCCATCTTTCACGCTCACCTGTTCCCTATTTTTACTTATTACTGGCGTTTTCTCCTGATTTTTTCAAGTTCGGTTTCACTCGCCGTCTTTATCCAGTGGACAGTGATATACGAATTTTTACGCTTCCCTCGTCCTGCCCTTATCATGAAAACGTGTTTGGCAGGCACCGCGTTTGTTTGTGTTTAGTCTTGATGTTTTTTCTTCTGCGCTCGCTGACTTCCGTCTCGTATGCATGAGTGTAGTTTACTGAGCTTGACGTTTACGCTACTTCTGATTGGTTGTGATTTCAATCTTTCGGGCACAGGATTTATTGTTACCTGATGTCTTTCCTTTGCAGTTTCTTCTCATGTGTTCCCTTCCTCTTACTTTTTTCCATTATTATTTTTTACCTTTCTGTCCGGCTTCTGTATCTTTATGACTTCATCTGTACTCTCATCCTCGTAGTTGTTCTTTTTTACGCACAATCGACCGTGAATTAATAAGCTCGTGATCAGACGTTTCGTTGTACTTTCCGCGCTATTTCTTAGTTGAATATGATCACAGTGTGACGTGACATAATTTGCGTCCTTTTGAAAACGGGCAGAGTGACAGTTTTTTTTTGATGACAGACTCTTTTGTTGAGTGACAGCCACAGCCAGTTTGGAATGACAGGAATGAGAGTGACAGTAGGGTGAATGACAGCTCTTGTGAAAATTAGTGACCAGTGCGAGTGACGGCTGAGTGACACAGGTCAGGTGCAGTAGTTTGACGAGAGCGGGGCGAGTGATAACTAGAGTGAAGACAGCCGTTGGTGGATAACAGGTGAGTGACAGGTGAGTGATAACAGGTGAATACAGTTGAGTGACAGTGTGAATGACAGGTGATTCGAGTGACGGATGCGCAGGTAGACAGTGAGTGGACGGGCAGAGTAGATCAGTTGTCGTGACTCTAGCCTGTCACTTCACGTCACATCACCTGTCACTCTGCCTTTGTCACTCATGCCTTGATTTCATAGACAGTTTGATATCGACCAGGCTGTCCGACTCTGACCCTGTCCAGCTCACCTGTCATCTCAGTTTGAAGCTTGCTTAACAGAAGTGGTACGTTGGCCAGGTCCACTCGCCTGGTGTCAGCTTACCTAACAGGTGCACTCACCGTGACATACAGTCGTGTGGACAACCAGTGTGAGAGTTACAGTACCGTTGTGCAGGCTCACTATGACAGCGTGAGTGACTGGTGCATTTCACTGCGAGTGACAGCTTTGGTGTCACTCACCTGTCCCGCTCACTGTCAACTTTCACCGGTCACTCGCCCGTCACTCGCTCACTGTCACTACACAGTTGACAGTGTGAGATGACATGATCACAGTCTGACGTAAGTGGATCACAGCTCGTGACTAATTGTGTTACGATCGATCTCACTTTGTGCACTCAGATGGATCGAGTCACTCGGCCTGTCCGCAACTACACTGACTCACCTGTCAACCTGTGTCACAGTCGATCCAAACCCGGTGATCTACCGAGGGCGCAGCGGACACGTTGAGTGACAGGGTGAGTGACAGGTGAGTGACAGGTGAATGACAGGTGAAGGACAGGGAGAGTGAAGGTGAGTGACAGGTGAGTGACAGGTGAGTGACAGGCGATAGTGACGGGCGAGTGAAGGTTGAGTGGACAAGGTGAGTGACGGTGAGTGAAGGTGAATGGACAGGTGAGTGACGGCGAGTGACCAGGTGAAATGACAGGTGAGTGACAGGTGAGTGACAGGTGAGTGAGGGGCAAGTGACAGGTGAGTGACAGTTGAGTGAGTGAGTGACAGGTGTGACAGGTGAAGTGACAGGTGAGTGACAGGTGAATACAGGTGTGACAGGTGCCCAGGGCGTCCAGGGGCCCCAGACACGCCCACTGCTTCAGGAGCCCGTAGATCTCGGGCAGACAGGCCCACTGCCAGCAGGGGGCGCTGCTCAGGACCAGGGGCAGGGCACAGCTCTGCGCCTGACAGAAGGAACGTTTCTCCCACAGCAGACGCTTGTCCTCCGGAGTCAACCTGCGGAAAAACGCGCACACACCCACTAATGCAGTAGGAGGAGTAGTAGTAGTAGTATTTGTAGTATTTGCAGTAGTATTTGCAGTATCCTTACCAGAAGGCCGCCCTCTTGTGGAGCACTTCCTGTAGTTGTTTCTGCGACGCTGAGTCCAGACGGTTAAAGTCGTACTGAGGACAGAACTGAGCCGGAGCCGGAGTCGAGAAGTGCACCTCGAATGCAGACGTGGGGAAGTCCACCTTAAAACACAAACAGACCACCTTAAAACACAGACGGACCACCTTAAAACACAAACAGTCCACCTTAAAACACAGACGGACCACCTTAAAACACAACGGACCACCTTAAAACACAAACAATCCACCTTAAAACACAGACGGACCACCTTTAAACACAGACAGTCCACCTTAAAACACAGACGGACCACCTTAAAACACAAACGGACCACCTTAAAACACAAACAATCCACCTTAAAACACAGACGGTCCACCTTAAAACACAGACGGACCACCTTAAAACACAGATCGAACACCTTAAAACACAAACGGACCACCTTAAAACACAAACAGTCCACCATAAAACAAACAGAACACCTTAAAACACAAACAGTCCACCTTAAAACACAGACGGAACACCTTAAAACACAGACTCACCTTAAAACAGTCCACCTTAAAACACAGACGGTCCACCTTAAAACACAGACGGTCCACCTTAAAAACACAGACGGTCCACCTTTTAACACAAGACGGTCCACCTTAAACACAAAACAATCACCTTAAAACACAGACGCGTCCACCCTTAAAACACAGACGGACCCACCTTTAAAACAGATCGAACACCTTAAAACAACGGACCACCTTAAAACACAAACGTTCCACCATAAAACAACAGAACACCTTAAAAACACAAACAGTCCACCTTAAAAACACAACAGTCCACTTAAAACACAGACGGCCACCTTAAAACACAGACAGTCACCCTTAAAACACAACGACCACCTTTAAAACACAGCGGTCCCTTAAAACACAGACGGTCCACCTAAAACAGACGGTCCACCCTTTAAAACACAGACGGTCCACCTTAAAAACGACGGTCCCACTCCTTTAAACACGACGGTCCACTTAAAACACAGACGGACCACCTTAAAACACAGACGGACACCCTTAAACACAAGGACGGTTCCACCTTAAACCACAGACGTCCACCTTAAACACAACAGTCCACCCATAAACAACATAACACCTTAAAACACAAAAGTACAACCTTAAAACACAAACAGACACCTTAAAACACAACAGTTCCACCTTAAACACAAACGGGACCACCTTAAAACACAAACAATCCACCTTAAAACACAGGACGGTCACCTTAAACGAAAACAGTCCACCTTAAAACGCAAAACAGTCCACCTTAAAACACAAACAGACCACCTTAAATCACAGACAGACCACCTTAAAACACAAACAGGTCCACCTTAAAACCAGACGGACCACCTTTAAAACACAAACCACCACCTTAAACACAGACGGAAACCACCTTAAAACAAAGACGGACCCACCTTAAACACAGCGACCACCTTAAAAACACAAGAGACCACCTTAAAACACAACCACCTTAAAACACAAACAACCATCCACTTAAAACACAGACGACCCCTTAAAACACAAACAGTCCACCTTAAAACACAGACGGACCACCTTAAAACAAGACGGACTTAAAACATTAAAACACAGACGACCACCTTAAAACACAGACGGTCCACCTTAAAACACAGACGGTCCACCTTAAAACACAGACGGACCACCTTAAAACAAAGACGTAAAACACAGACGGAAAAAACACAGACCAACACCTTTTAAAACACAAACAGTCCACCATAAAACAAACAGAACACCTTAAAACACAAACAGTCCACCTTAAAACACAGACGGAACACCTTAAAACACAGACAGTCCACCTTAAAACACAGGACAGTCACCTTAAACACAGACAGACCACCTTAAAACACAGACAGGCCACAAACACGCTCACCTGTCGTACACCTGTCGTACACCTGTCATACACTCACCTCACCTGTCGTCGTACACTCACCTGTTGTACACCTGTCATACACTACCTGTCGTACACTCACCTGTCGTACACTCACCTGTTGTACACCTGTCGTACACTCACCTGTCGTACACTCACCTGTCATACACCTGTCATACACTCACCTGTCGTACACCTGTGTACACTCTGTCATACACTCACCTGTCGTACACTCACCTGTCGTACACCTGTCGTACACCTGTCGTACACCTGTCATACACCTGTCATACACCTGTCGTACACTCACCTGTCGTACACCTGTCCACTCACCACACCTGTCGTACACCTGTCATACACCTGTCATACACCTGTCGTACACCTGTCGGTACACTCACCTGTCGTACACTCACCTGTCGTACACCTGTCGTACACCTGTCGTACACCCACCTGTCGTACACTCACCTGTCGTACACCTGTCGTACACCTGTCATACACCTGTCATACATCTGTCATACACTCACCTGTCGTACACCTGTCGTACACTCACCTGTCGTACACCTGTCGTACACTCACCTGTCGTACACCTGTCGTACACTCACCTGTAGGATGACGGCGTCTGGTTGGTTGAAGTTCGGGGAGCTGGAGCTCGACGGCCACAGACCCAGAAGTTTACGCCCACAAGTCAGAACACTGTAAAACAAAAACCAGAACTAAACCAGGACTGAACCAGGACTGAACCAGGACTAAACCAGGACTGAACCAGGACTGAACCAGGACTGACTGACCTGAACCAGACTGAACCAGACTAAACCAGGACTGAACAGGACTGAACCAGGACTAAACCAGGACTGAACCAGGACTAAAGCAGGACTGAACCAGGACTGAACCAGGACTGAACCAGGTCTGGAGCAGGTCTGGAGCAGGACTCACTGTCTGAAGTTGAAGAGGGGGGTGCAGACGGAGCCGAGGGCGACGCTGCGTCTCACTTTGTTCTTGTCGTCGGTTCCTCCGGGTGGAGGCAGAGCGCTGGCGAACAGAGTCACCGTCAACACCGACTCACGAGGAAGTTGGTTTATCTGCACCGGGAAACACACCCTGAACAACAAGAGACCGGGTCAGGACCGGGACAGGACCGGGTCAGGACCGGGACAGGACCGGGACAGGACCGGGTCAGGACCGGGACAGGACCGGGACAGGGGGACGGACCGGGGCAGGACCGGGGCAGGACCGGGACTGGACCGGGGCGGGACCGGGACGGGGCAGACCGGGGCAGGACCGGGGCTGGACCGGGGCAGGACCGGGGCCGGACCGGGGCACAGGTTCAGTCGATATCACAGTTTGTTCTATAAATGTAATAAAAACATTTCCTGGACACTGTGACCCAAAACCTCACACCTGGACTCTGGACTCTGGACCAGAATCTGGACTCTGGTCTAGACTCTGGTCGAGACTCTGGACTCTGAACTAGCATCTGGACTCTGGACTCGATTCTGGCCTGTGGTCTGGTCTGTGGTCTATGGATTGTGGTCTGTGGTCTGGACTCTGGTCTGTGGTCTAGTCTGTAGTCCGGTCTGTAGTCCGATCTGTGGTCCGGTCTGTAGTCCGATCTGTGGTCCGGTCTGTAGTCCGGTCTGTAGTCCGGTCTGTAGTCTGGTCTGTGGTCTGGTCTGTGGTCTGGTCTGTGGTCTGGTCTGGTCTGGTCTGTGGGTCTGTGTCTCTGTGGTCTGTGGTCTGTCTGGGTCTGGTCTGTAGTCCGGTTTATGTCTCTGTGGTCTGTAGTCTGTGTCTGTCTGGTCTGTGTCTGTGGTCTGGTCTGTGGTCAGTCTGTGGTCTGTCTGGTCTGGTCGTCTGGTCCGGTTGTATGGTCTGGGTCTGGTCTGGTCTGGTCTGGGTCAGGTCTGTGTCTGTGGTCCGGTCTGTGGTCTGGTCTGTGGTCTGTAGTCCAGTCTGTGGTCTGGTCTGTAGTCCGGTTTATGGTCAGGTCTGTGATCCGGTCTGTAGTCCGGTCTGTGGACTGACCTGTGGTCCCAGGTGACCAGGTGGAACAGGTACTTGGAGACGTTGTGTCTGGTCGTGTGTTGGGGGGCGCAGAGCTCAGAGCCTCCGTGAGTCACAGAACACGACAGAAAGAAACTCTCGAAACTGAAACACAACGACGACAATCAACGACACACACGGACCCTGACACACACCACACGGACCCTGACACACACCACATACACACAGACCCTGACACACAGCACACGGACCCTGACACACACCACACAGACCCTGACACACACCACACAGACCCTGACACACACACACGCCGCACGGACCCTGACACACACCACACGCACCACACGGACCCTGACACACACACCACACGAGAGAGACCCTGACACACACACACACGAGAGGGACCCTGACACACACACACACGGAGGGGACCTAACACACACGAGAAAGACCTGACACACACACACACACACGGAGGGGACCTAACACACACGAGAAAGACCTGACACACACACACACACGGAGGGGACCTAACACACACAAGAAAGACCTGACACACACGAGAGGGACCCTGACACACACACGGAGGGGACCTAACACACACGAGAAAGACCTGACACACACGAGAGGGACCTGACACACACACACGAGGGACCCTGACACACACACACACGAGAGGGACCCTGACACACACACACACACACACAAGAGGGACCCTGACACACACACACACGAGAGAGACCCTGACACACACACACGAGGGGGACCCTGATACACACGAGAGGGACCTGACACACACACACAGGAGAGGGACCTGACACACACACACACGAGAGGGACCTGAACACACACACACACACATGAGAGGGACCCTGACACACACACACACGAGAGAGACCCTGACACACACACATAAGAGGGACCCTGACACACACGAGAGGGACTTGACACACACACACACGAGAGGGACCTGACACACACACATGAGAGGGACCCTGACACACACGAGAGGGACCCTGACATACACACACGGGGAGGAGACCTGACACACACACGGGGAGGGGACCTGACACACACACACACTGGGAGGGGACCTGACACACACGGGGAGGGGACCTGACACACAGCAGTAGGTTACATAAGTCCTGTGTTTGTGTCTCTTGATGTTTCTGAGCCGATTTGAATAAATTTAAATAAATTTGAATAAATTTGTGTTTCTATAAAATCCCGAGGAGACAAGGAGAGAGGAGAGAAGGAGAGAGGAGACAAGGAGAGAGGAGAGAGGAGACAAGGAGAGAGGAGAGAGGAGACGAGGAGAGAGAGGAGAGACAAGGAGAGAGGAGGAGACAAGGAGAGAGGAGACAAGGAGCGAGGAGAGCAGGAGAGAAGGAGAGAGGGGAGAGGAGACAAGGAGAGAGGAGACAAGGAGAGAGGAGAGAAGGAGACAACGAGAGAGGAGAGAAGGAGAGAGGAGACAAGGAGAGAGGAGACAAGGAGAGAGGAGAGAAGGAGAGAAGGAGAAAGAAGACAAGGAGAGAGGAGAGAAGGAGAGAAGAGAGAAGGAGAGAGGAGAGAGAGGAGAGAGGAGAGAGAGAGAAGGAGAGAGGAGAGAAGGAGAGAAGGAGAGAAGGAGACAAGGAGAGAGGAGAGAAGGAGAGAGGAGAGAGAGGAGGAGAGGAGAGAAGAGAGGAAGTGAAGGAGAGAGGAGAGAGGAGAGAGGAGAGAAGAGAGGCGCAGATTATTTTAATTATTTTAATAATTCGCATCCAAATCTTAGGGTCAAAAACAAAAATGTACGTTTAACTTTTGCAAAACAAAATGGCTATATTTAAGGCATACATCTTAAATAGACTAAATTATCTTAAAGTTTTAAAAAAACTGTGATGAGACCACCTCTTTACTCTAGAAACCACGTTTGTTCAGAATCACTGTTGAAGTGTCGAGAAATAATTTATCGACCGACGCGTCAGTTTTTAGACCCTTCGTCTGCTTCAGTCGCGCCGTCGCTGGAAGGAATCTCCAAGAATCTCCTCAGTTTGTCTTTGCTCCTTTTCTCCTTCTCTTCTTCTTTCGGCGACCTCAAAAAACCGAATTTCTTTTGCGGCGAAACTGGTCGTGGATTCTCGTCCGACGTCGCGACAAACTTTGTGCGAATTGCGAGGAAGCGACAGTTTAAAAAAGCCTCTAAGAACCGCCGCATAAACCACGAAATCCCCGTCACTTACACTAGAAACGTAGGGAGTTTGATTGACGACCCGACAGCCAATAGAAAATGAGGGAGCCTCGTTTTCTATTGGCTGATGTTTATCTGGCCTCAACACGTCCACACTTGATGGATTTTCATTCTTTTTTTTTTTTTGGTCATAATTACAAGGCTGCTGTGTCTCCGTAATGGTATTTTAAACTTTCGTTGACAATTTGAAACAAAAAAAAATAAATCCTCCATACAACCTTTAAATCAACTGAGCGACACGACACAGAAACATCACCAGACGAAGAGGAAGACACAGGGAGCAGTCCAAACTTTTTATGTTGTTGTTTTTTCAGGCCTCGCAAGTGGCCGCTCTTCTGTTTTTGTTTTTTTGTTCAGGCCTCATAAAATGGCCGCTCTTCTGTTGTTGTTTTTTTTTGTTTTTTTTTTTCAGGCCTTGCAAAATGACCGCTCTTCTGTTTTTTTGTTTTTAGTTTTTTTTTGTTTTGCAGTTTTTTTGTTCAGGCCTCATAAAATGGCCGCTCTTCTGTTTTGTTTTTTTTGTTTTGTTGTGTGACTCGTACAGACTCTGTGGACTGCTTGAGCATGTGGGCGGAGCCTCGTACAGATTCGTACTGTGTGAGCATGTGGGTGGAGCCTCGTACAGACTCTGTGGACTGTGTGAGCATATGGGCGGAGCCTCGTACAGATTTGTGCTGTGGAGCCTCGCACTGTTAACCGTGTGGGGGGGTTACCTGGCGGCCCAGGTGATGGGCACGCGGTGGGCGGCGTACACGTTGAAGGAGAGCAGCGTGGAGACGAGCCCCGCCTCCTGCACGGGCGCCGCGGCAACAAGACTCTGAGAGCTCGGCTGGAAGTTCGCGTTAAAAGTTCCACAATACAAATGTACCAGCTCCAAGATGGACGCCGTCAACTTCTCCACCACCAACTCTGAAAAACACAACCAGGA
>NW_026571207.1:279723-302854 GCF_026225935.1 Boleophthalmus pectinirostris | reverse complement strand
GAAATAAATGAAAACAAATGCGAGATACAGAGATGAAACACAACTGCAGAAATGAGAGGAAACAAACACAAAACAAGAAAAACAAACACATATAATGACAACAACAAACATAAACAACAACAAAAACAAACATAAATAACAACAGTAACAAACACAAATGTTAAAAAACTAACATAGAATGACAGAGGGCATTGGGCCTGAGTCCGAGAAGAGGCCCGTGCACTACCCGTTCCCAGTTGGGGACTAGCTATCTGATTGGCCCCTTGTCCTGGGACTCCTCCTCCTGCTCCTTTATAAGCAGACAGCAACTCTCTACTCCTAGTTCTCTCCTGCTCCAATCTGTGGTACACGTGTCTCCTGAGAAAGACCAAACTGCCCACTGACTGCAGATTATCTTCAATTGTGTTGATAATCTGAAGAAGACTGGAATACTGGTTGAACGTCGTTTCTCGGCACACGTTTTCTTTTAACTTTTTGCCACTCTTTTACTTTATACCTTTCTTCATTCATTTATTTGATTATATTTTACTTCATCACTTTAAAAAAAAAAAAACATCACACACTTTCCATCATGTCAGGATGGATTCTGGTCCGTCGCGGGCACCGTTCCCATGGTCCTTGTGGTCGGACACCGACACCTCTGCCGCAGAGCAGCGGAGGTCAGCGCTCCTGCAGCCGTGCGAGATCCGGTTGTAACCAGGGTAAAATTCAATCCCCTTATCCAGATCCAACCCAGGTTTTCCCCTCTCCACATGATTTGTCACCACCCTTGTCACCACCTATCACACCGCCCATTTCACCAATTATCCAATCACACATCCCCAGTTAGAGTGTATAAGGTCCCTGATTTCTTTCTCGTCAGTTGTGTGGGAGAGAAGCCAGGGGACAGAGCTTGAAGGTCAGTACATCTACACTTTTTAATTTCAAATTCTCATGTTTCCCATTTTTAACTTCACCATTCACACCTTTTAGAACCAGACCTGTTGTGTGACGTTGTCGCGTGTGCTTTCAATACACTAAAACTAGTGATGGGCAGATGAAGCTTCATGAAGCATTGAAGCCTTTCATCAAATTGGTTCACTCTGGTGCAAAGCTTCCTGAAGCTTCATTTGCTCTAGTAGGACACAAACCTACTGGACGCAAAGAAATATCAGTTGACATGAATTTGAAGTGTGTTGCATTTTGCAGAAAGCCTGTGAATAAAACAAATAAGAATAAAAATAAATAAGTATGCAAAACATGTATATTGTAGTGATGTGTACTGTGTATGTATAAATATAAATAAAACATGATAAATAAATATATATATATATATATATATATATATATATATATATATATATATATATATATATATATATATATATATATATATTATATACTGGCAGTATTATTATTAAATTATGAAAATGCTAATGATGATTTCCAGTGAGGTGAGGGTGGTTGGGCTTGGAGTTTGGACAGTGATTGTGCTTTTGTAATGTTGGGTGATTATGGTTCAGGGGACACATCATTGTTTTTTATTTAAAAACAGTTTCTCCATTTCTGTAGAAATATTACTGTACATACCTTGTTGGGAGAAATGAGATCAAAATGTTTCCACACAGGGAACATCCTCCTCTTCTTAGCTCCATTCTCTCCTGAGTCTCTCTCCTCACTCTCCTAAATCTCCAAACTCTCTCCAAAATATCTCTATTTTTTTCCAAACTATATCTCTAACTCTATCTCTAACTCTAACTCTATCTCTAACTCTAACTCTATCTCTAACTCTATCTCTAACTCTAACTCTATCTCTCTCTAACTCTATCTCTAATCTCTCTATCTCTAATCTCTATCTCTAACTCTATCTCTAACTCTATCTCTATCTATCTCTAATCTCTAACTCTCTATCTCTAACTCTAACTCTATCTCTAATCTCTAACTCTAACTCTATCTCTAACTCTACTCTATCTCTATCTCTAACTCTATCTCTAACTCTAACTCTATCTCTAACTCTATCTCTAACTCTATCTCTAACTCTCTCTAACTCTATCTCTAACTCTATCTCTAACTCTAACTCTATCTCTATCTCTAACTCTATCTCTAACTCTATCTCTAACTCTATCTCTAACTCTATCTCTAACTCTATCTCTAACTCTATCTCTAACTCTATCTCTAACTCTATCTCTAACTCTATCTCTCTAACTCTACTCTATCTCTAACTCTATCTCTAACTCTATAACTCTAACTCTATCTCTAATCTCTAATCTCTAACTCTAACTCTATCTCTAACTCTATCTCTAACTCTCTCTAACTCTATCTCTAACTCTATCTCTAACTCATCTCTAATCTCTAACTCTATCTCTAACTCTAACTCTATCTCTATCTCTAACTCTCTCATCTCTAATCTCTCGTCTCTAACTCTATCTCTAACTCTGTCTCTAATCTCTAATCTCTAACTCTATCTCTAACTCTACTCTATCTCTAACTCTATCTCTAATCTCTATCTCTAAACTCTATCTCTAACTCTCTATCTCTAACTCTATCTCTAAACTCTATCTCTAATCTCTAACTCTATCTCTAACTCTATCTCTAATCTCTAACTCTATCTCTAACTCTACTCTCTCTATCTCTAACTCTAACTCTATCTCTAATCTCTACTCTCTCTAACTCTATCTCTAACTCTATCTCTAATCTCTAACTCTAACTCTCTAATCTCTAAATCTCTAACTCTATCTCTAACTCTATCTCTAACTCTCTAACTCTCTAACTCATCTCTAACTCTATCTCTAACTCTAACTCTATCTCTAACTCTATCTCTAACTCTCTCTCTAATCTCTAACTCTATCTCTATCTCTAACTCTAATCTCTAACTCTAATCTCTCTAAACTCTCTATCTCTAACTCTATCTCTACTCTCTCTATCTCTAACTCTATCTCTCTCTATCTCTAACTCTATCTCTAACTCTATCTCTAACTCTATCTCTAACTCTATCTCTAACTCTAACTCTAATAACTCTATCTCTATCTCTCTCTATCTCTAACTCTATCTCTAACTCTATCTCTAATCTCTACTCTATCTCTAACTCTAACTCTAATCTCTAACTCTAACTCTATCTCTACTCTATCTCTATCTCTAACTCTATCTCTAACTCTAATCTCTAATCTCTAACTCTATCTCTAACTCTATCTCTAACTCTATCTAACTCTATCTCTAACTCTATCTCTCTCTAACTCTACTCTAACTCTAACTCTATCTCTATCTCTAAACTCTATCTCTAACTCTAACTCTAATCTCTAACTCTATCTCTAACTCTATCTCTAACTCTAATCTCTAACTCTAATCTCTAATCTCTCTATCTCTATCTCTAACTCTATCTCTAACTCTATCTCTAATCTCTAACTCTATCTCTACTCTATCTCTAACTCTAACTCTATCTCTAATACTCTCTCTATCTCTCTAACTCTAATCTCTCTATCTCTAACTCTAACTCTAACTCTATCTCTAACTCTAACTCTATCTCTAACTCTATCTCTAACTCCGTCTCTAACTCCGTCTCTAACTCTATCTCTAACTCTATCTCTAACTCTATCTCTAACTCTAACTCTATCTCTAACTCTATCTCTAACTCTATCTCTAACTCTGTCTCTAACTCTAATCTCTAACTCTACTCTAACTCTAACTCTATCTCTAACTCTATCTCTAACTCTATCTCTATCTCTATCTCTATCACTCTATCTCTAACTCCATCTCTAACTCTATCTCTAACTCTAACTCTATCTCTAACTCTATCTCTATCTCTAACTCTAACTCTAACTCTATCTCTAACTCTACTCTATCTCTAACTCTGTCTCTAATCTCTAACTCTCTAACTCTAACTCTAACTCTAACTCTCTATCTCTACTCTACTCTAACTCTATCTCTAACTCTAATCTCTAACTCTACTCTAATCTCTAATCTCTATCTCTATCTCTAACTCTATCTCTAACTCTATCTCTAACTCTAACTCTATCTCTAACTCTATCTCTAACTCTATCTCTAACTCTATCTCTAACTCCGTCTCTAACTCTATCTCTAACTCTGTCTCTAACTCTATCTCTAACTCTAACTCTAACTCTATCTCTAACTCTATCTCTATCTCTAACTCTCTCTATCTCTAATCTCTCTCTATCTCTAAATCTCTAACTCTATCTCTAATCTCTATCTCTAACTCTATCTCTAACTCTACTAACTCTAACTCTATCTCTAACTCTACTCTCTAACTCTACTCTCTACTCTATCTCTAACTCTCTCTAACTCTATCTCTAACTCTCTCTAACTCTCTCTAACTCTATCTCTAATCTCTAATCTCTCTAACTCTATCTCTAACTCTCTAATCTCTAACTCTATCTCTAACTCCATCTCTAACTCTACTCTATCTCTCTCTACTCTAACTCTATCTCTAACTCTATCTCTAACTCTATCTCTAACTCTATCTCTAATCTCTAACTCTATCTCTAACTCTATCTCTAACTCTCTCTCTATCTCTAACTCTACTCTAATCTCTAACTCTCTCTCTCTAACTCTATCTCTAACTCTATCTCTAACTCTACTCTCTCTCTCTAACTCTATCTCTAATCTCTCATCTCTAACTCTATCTCTAACTCTAACTCTATCTCTAACTCTAACTCTATCTCTAACTCTATCTCTAACTCTAACTCTATCTAACTCTATCTCTAAACTCTACTCTAATCTCTAATCTCTAACTCTATCTCTAACTCTATCTCTAACTCTATCTCTATCTCTAACTCTATCTCTAACTCTATCTCTAATCTCTAATCTCTAACTCTATCTCTAACTCTATCTCTAACTCTAACTCTCTCTAACTCTCTATCTCTAACTCATCTCTAAACTCTAACTCTATCTCTAACTCTATCTCTAACTCTATCTCTAACTCTAATCTCTAATCTCTATCTCTAATCTCTAATCTCTAACTCTATCTCTAACTCTATCTCTCTAATCTCTAATCTCTAACTCTATCTCTACTCTATCTCTAACTCTAATCTCTAACTCTAACTCTAACTCTATCTCTAACTCTATCTCTATCTCTAACTCTCTCTATCTCTAACTCTATCTCTAACTCCATCTCTAACTCCATCTCTAACTCTATCTCTAACTCTAACTCTAATCTCTATCTCTATCTCTAACTCTATCTCTACTCTATCTCTAACTCTATCTCTAACTCTATCTCTAACTCCATCTCTAACTCCATCTCTAACTCTATCTCTAACTCTAACTCTAACTCTATCTCTATCTCTAACTCTATCTCTAACTCTAACTCTAACTCTAACTCTATCTCTAACTCTAACTCTAACCAAACTGTCTCCAAACTTCCAAACTCTGATCTCAAATCTCCTTCAAACACTCACATTTTGAATGAAGCCTGAGGTTTATTTCGCTGTCAAAACTCGCGGCAAAACCCGAACCACTTCCTGAATCAGTCACATGGTGCAGCCGGGCAGCGAGGCTTCGGACGTCATCATTTTCAGCTCCTCCCCTAAATGAATCAAGCCTCGATACGCGCATCGCGGAAACGCCCCCCCCCCACTCCACACACGCCTCGAAGCCTCGATACGGAACGTCACATCACTACTAAAACTACTGAACTGGTAAGTTAGAACTGAACCGTATTTATTGATTTATTTAATGACTTTTGTTCTTGTGGCTTTGTATGCTAGTGCTAATGCTAGAGCTAGCAGGCTAATGCTAATGCTAAGGTTAGCCATTTTGTCAGGGCCTATGTCTTGCTCCATGTAGCATATGTCAATGTTAGCTTAGCATTAGCATGCTAACAGCTAGCATGCTAATGCTAACATGTGCTCCACATGATCGGTTGTATCTTGTGACAGATTGTGACTTATGAACTCTTGTAATGTTAATGTCAATGCTAACGCTAACTGTAAACATGTTCCAGGAGGCCTTTCTTAATGTGCACACAGGCCAGGTGCCCAAACTTGGGTTCAAATTGATGGTGAGTGAGGAACTGTCCTTTTGAGAGCTTCGGTCTGGTAGGAGACAAACCGCCTGTCGTCTGTCTCCACCTACTCCAGCTGCCTCCACTACATAACTGTTCAATCAACTGCGCTTTGTGGACATCATACAACCTCAAAATAATTCATACTGGACTTTAAAGTAGTTTGGACTCTGTTTACACCCTGGGCAACCAGACCCAGTTCGAAAGGACATATAATTGAGTTGTTTGATTTTTGTTGCTGCAGCTGTTGTATATTTTGTTGTCTCACTTTCTCCCTGTATAATACACTTTATTCATTTTTCAACTAATCCCATGTCTCAATTTACTGCCCCTGCCTCCAGTAGCCTTACTTAGGATCTTCTGATCATTCAACCTTGTTAATTACAAATGGTAGACATAACAGTTGTAACATGGTCACTACACGGTTGTTACAATAACATCTAATTACACATTTACTACACTTTTATTATCTAGTAATAGGCAATCACTTGTTACACAGAGTCTTGTCTGTCTCCTACGAGGGGCAGACATTTAACACAGATTTTAACCCATAAGTAAGTCTTTATTTATACAGTGCTTTTTCACAGACATTTTTTTGTCACAAAGATATTTTACAGAACATTATTCAGCATTATTCATTCACTCTACACCTGCTGATGTAAACTACTGTTGTAGCCACAGCTGCCCTGGGGCAGACTGACAGAAGCACGGCTGCCATGCCACTCGGCGCCATCACCACCATCACTCACACACACACACACACACACACACCACTTTCATATTAGGCAATGTGGGTGAAGTGTCTTGCCTAAGGACACAACGACAGTTATTGCCGCTTGCGCCCCCCTAATGTGACATTAACATGACACAGACGCCCAAGCCTCAACTTAACCAATACCAAAACACACTGATTTCCCCACACTTTACTAGGATCAACACAGGTTGAACTGACTGGCGACATAGTGATTTTCTGGGCGCACTAGATCAGGCTAGGTTTATACCATTGTTTAAATGAAATTTAAATATTAAAGCCTAATTGACACATATGTTTTTTAAAAATTAAATGGGTCTTAATAAGCAAATTTTTACTGGAGCACTTCTTTCTTGGTTTGTTTATAGTATTTGACTTTAGATGGGGACACACCTCCCTTGGTTATAGACACGCCTCTCACAGGCCACACAGATAAACAGAGGGAGACACAAATCTCCCATGTGAGAGGAACAGACTTGTCCCTCTCTCACACATAGAACAGGGACACATTTCCCTATAAGCTACACAGATAGAGTGTTAGTGCCTTGGACCTGAGGAAGACCATACAATTGGTCGAAACGTCCTGAAGGCACAGAATTTTGATTTAAAAAAATGTTTAAAGAAAGTCTAACAAAAAAATCTAAACAGAATAATATGAACAAACACAAAAAAAATGATGTGAACAGCACACAGCGAGGCAGTGTGGGCCAACAGCAGAAGCACTACCAACCTCCACCAACGCTGGAGGCAATGAGCTTCTGGACACAGTCCTGCACAATGTTCAGCTGCACCAGAAGAGGGTGCACAGTCTTCTTTTGAGATGGGTCCACAGAGCCTGTTCACATTATTTCCATGCAGTTGTGAGAGCAGCAAATGAAGAAGAGAGATGTGAGGAACCACCAGTTAGCATACAAGAACACTGTGACGTACGAGTGACCTTTGAGATGGATCGAGATAGAAACAAGGTCAGAAGCATCGTGACCACAGAGGACTGCTCCCCAGGAATGAGAAATGCAGTGTCTCTGGGGCTGGAGTTGGAGGAGTTAGTTTTATTATCATTGTATTACATATTATTATCATTACTATCAACATATTGTATTAGACACTACTATAGTATTTTACAACAAGGCTTGAGTACACATTTATTTATTTTAATAATAATAATCATAATCAAAATACATGGATCCCTCTGACACCAGGACAGGCCCTGGATCAAAAAGAAAAATCTGGCCAGGGTGGGTTAGGGTCTGTCTGAAGGGAGATGGTGAGAGATCTGAGCTCTTTATGACCTAGGGAGGGTAAAGATTTAATGTGAAATGATCTCGTCACATTTGTAACAAACTCTCCAAAGGAAGAAGAGAAGGAGAGAGAGAGAGAAGAGAGGGAGTGGAGAGAGAGAGAGGGGAGGAGAGGGGGGTGGACATACTGTATGTGTGTGTGCTGGTGTGTGTGTGTGTGTGTGTGTGTGTGTGTACATTATCACAGTCCTGTTTCATATACATGTACATTAGAACAGTCCAGCTGAGTTTCATTTTCAAAGTTGTGAGATCTGCAGGTCCTCCACAACCTCCGTGCTCCCCTCTGCTCTGGGTCGAGTTGAGCTGTAAACAAAAGAAAATGTATGAATTAATATATGTGTGTATTTGTGTGTGTGTGTGTGTGTGTGTGTTTGTGCATGTGTGTGTGTGTATCACCTGGCTCCCTCAGGGTGGTGGGGTCCGTCAGGGTGGTGAGGTCCCTCAGGGTGGTGAGGTCTCTCAGGGTGGTGGGGTCCGTCAGGGTGGTGAGGTCCCTCAGGGTGGTGAGGTCTCTCAGGGTGGTGGGGTCCGTCAGGGTGGTGGGGTCCCTCAGGGTGGTGGGTCAGGGTGTGGGTCCTCAGGGTGGTGGGGTCTCAGGGGGTGGTCAGGGTGGTGAGGTCCTCAGGGTGTGTGAGGTCTCTCAGGGTGGTGAGGTCTCAGGGTGGTGGGGTCCCTCAGGTGGTGGGGTCAGTCCTCAGGTGGTGGGGTCCGTCAGGGGGTGAGGTCCTCAGGGTGGTGGGGTCCGTCAGGGTGGGGTCCGTCAGGGTGGGGTCCGTCAGGGTGGGGTCCCTCAGGTGGTGGGGTCCCTCAGGGTGGTGGGGTCCGTCAGGGTGGTGGGGTCCCTCAGGGTGGTGGGGTCCCTCAGGGTGGTGGGTCCGTCAGGGTGGGGGGGTCTACCTCCAGCTGGGTGCTGCCGTCTGTAGAAGAGGAGCTCTGCTGTAAGAGACCTGTGGAGACACCAGGGGTCAGTGTGGAGTCAGTCACATGAAGCTCACTGTGCTGTTCACCTACTGTCCTTTGGGGGGCGCCACCTGCAACAACAAAAGCCCTGTGAGAAACTTTCTGGATTAAACTAAAGGGGCTTGACTTCTGACCTTTGTGCCCAGAACGCTGTCGTACTTCTTCCAGGTTTGGTCTTCATCATCGAGAACAGACGCCGTGTAATGTCCTCCACTCCTACTGTGCCAGTGGTCCACCACCGCCCACAGAGAGAACGAGAGAACCTGCACACACCACAGACAGAACCAGAGAACCTGCACACACCACAGACAGAACCAGAGAACCTGCACACACCACAGACAGAACCAGAGAACCTGCACACACCACAGACAGAACCAGAGAACCTGCACACACCACAGACAGAACCAGAGAACCTGCACACACCACAGACAGAACCAGAGAACCTGCACACACCACAGAGAGAACCAGAGAACCTGCACACACCACAGACAGAACCAGAGAACCTGCACACACCACAGACAGAACCAGAGAACCTGCACACACCACAGACAGAACCAGAGAACCTGCACACACCACAGACAGAACCAGAGAACCTGCACACACCACAGACAGAACCAGAGAACCTGCACACACCACAGACAGAACCAGAGAACCTGCACACACCACAGACAGAACCAGAGAACCTGCGCACACCACAGAAGCTGTTTTCAGGTCGGTGCTGGTGTCAGTTTCTGCTCCAGTTCCATTGGAAACCAAAGTTCTCATGGTGAACGAGCTGTGTTCAAACCGTTTAAGTGAAACATGATGATCCTTCACAGACGGATTTACCACCAAATAAAAACAAGGCCATAAGAAAGACGACAATAACAGTCATAGATCAAACCACTGACACCAGAGACCAGAGACCAGGGACCAGACCAGAGACCAGGACCCAGGGACCAGACCAGATCAGAGACCAGGACCAGACCAGAGACCAGGGACCAGACCAGAGACCAGACCCAGGGACCAGACCAGATCAGAGACCAGACCAGACCAGAGACCAGGGACCAGGGACCAGACCAGACCAGGGACCAGACCAGAAACCAGACGAAAGACCAGACCAGAGACCAGACCTAGACCAGAGACCAGGGACCAGACCAGAGACCAGACCACAGACCAGACCAGAGACCAGGACCCAGGGACCAGACCAGAGACCAGACCACAGACCAGACCAGAGACCAGAGACCAGAGACCAGGACCAGACCAGAGACCAGAGACCAGGGACCAGACCAGAGACCAGACTGATCATTGTCACGTAATACAGATGACCTCCTCTGACCTCACCTGAGTTTGACCTTTGACCTGTGCTTTCATGATGCAGGGCAGCTCCACGTCACCGAGCGACTTCAGGACAAGGATCTGAGGAGGCTCCAGTAGCTCATGTCTCTGAGGACAGACTCACATTTGTATTTGATCAAAATAAAAGTGTTTCTTTTTGAGGACTTACACTTTCTGTTTTCTTCTGTTTGCCGCATTCTGAGCACAAAAGCCGCTGACCTGTCGTGTGCAGGAGGGCGTCACTCTGTGGACACAAACCTGGTGACCTTCTCCACATGAGGACCTGAGCATGTTCAGTGCTGTACCACAGACTGTCTACAGGGCGGCGCCGCACACTTTTAATTGGAGGAGCTAAAAGGAGGTAAATGGGGCTCTTCGATCTTCAGTGGATTTCAAAAAAATTTTCGCGAAATAAATTCCTGTTCCTCATATGGCTCTGGCGCCACACTCAGCCCTGTAGCCGCAGGCCTCGATGAGCTTCATTTGACTAACGCTACTGAGAGAGACCTCGGGGAAAGAAGGCTCCTGATTGGTCTGTTTCTAATGTTCAGCAGCTAGTGGACAGACCTTTTTCCCATCGGCCTGAAGTGTCCCGCTGTAGGTTTGTGGAGCTTCTGGTTAATGTTTTTCTGTGTCAAAATGTGTGTAAATGTGTGTCATATTCTCCAGCAGCTTCATAAATCTGCCCCATCACCAAATCTTTAACCAACAAGGTCCACAAAGGATAAACATTCTTCATGAACAATTTATCCACAACTATCAAGAGAAGAAAGACGAAAGCTTAAAGGAAACAACGGGCATTAGTGAACTACCGAGCTTGAACTACAGACCTGGTTGGTTGAAGATTTGGTGATGGGGCAGATTTATGAAGCTGCTGGAGAATACGACACACACATTTTGACACAGAAAAACATTAACCGCACGTTACACAAACCTACAGAGGGACTCTTCAGCCACTGTGAAAAAGGTCTATCAACGGTGTTCATTTATATAGAGTGTATGTGCTGTACCCACCACAGAGCTGCAGCGTGAGGGCAGATTCAGCATCCAAAAGTTAGAGGTGTGAGAGAAGCGGTGTCCATCAGAACATACGGCCAATACATTGTACTGTCCTCTGAATGGCTGGAGAGAGGGAGAGGGGGGATGGGGGGGTTAAGGATAAACCTGTCAGGATAACACACACTGGTCCATGTTCCTCAGTGTTCCTCAGATTGTTATTCTGTGTTCTCACCCCTGACACTTCTGGACTGAGCTTGTTCAGCAGCAGATCCAGACACTCGGCTGCATCTCTCTGTCTTTGGTCTGAAACACAAACTGATTTCAAATTATTTTCCTCTTTCTCCTTATAAACACCTCCACCTGAACTCACCATCTTGGATCTGCAGAAGTTCTCCATAGAATTCTTTCTTCCCTTCAAACGGTTGTGTTAGACGTTGTTCTAAGGCATTTAGCAGTGGGCCTTTTCTCTTCAAAGCCTTGTGGATCTCCAGAGTCATGGACAGAACCCGTAGAACGCTACACAGCGGGTCACTGTTTTGCTGACTTCTGCTGATGTTCTCCTTTGTTTTTTTAACATCAGACCTGCGGAATAATCTTTTAATCCTATCCCAGAACCTGTGAAGGAGGAAAAGGAAAAGGCTACAGAGCACAGAGGGAAAGGAGAAGAAAGGATCTGTCCCCACTGTGATGCCTCTGACCCGTCCGGCCCTTGGAGTGTAAAGGTCCGATCCAAAAACGTTAATTTTGTTTTCTCATGTACATTCACTTCTTGGGTTCTTTTCAAACATACTACAATAGGAGGTGTTTTAATTATTGATATGGTTCCCTGATCCAGTGTTTGGACTTGTTGTTCTCTGATCCAGTGACCCGAGCCCTGTACCAATCCAGAATGTGCTTATTCCTTTTACAGTGTCTGATGAGATGGATTTGAGGTTTTCTTGCTCTGCTTTATCTTTTTGTGTTTTGGTGAGTCTTCCTGATGTTTCCTTGTCACATTCCTTTTGGTGTTGCTTTTTTTGGATGTGAAAAGCCCGGCCCCCGTTTCCCCTGTGTGTGATTTAGTGTATGGTTTGTGTTGGATTTCGAAGACGGTGTTGCATTTTTATTCTTGTGGGATTTTGTCTTTGGGGTGTACCAGCTGTTGGTGGTGTTTTGTGTGTGGTTAGACTCCAGGGCTTATGTTGTGTTTCTCCTGGCTCTCCAGATGGGTTCATCCATGTTCTTCCTCTGATCCTTATCTGGCCAAGTCGTCATTGTAAATGAGAAGGTATTCTAAACTGACTCACCTGGTAAAATATTGAATAAAATAAATAAATAAATAAATAGAAATAAAATAATAATAATAAAAATTATCCGGGGCCAGTTCATGGGGGCATCAGTCTAAGCAACGACTCCCAGACTTCCTTCTGCTGGAGGAAGTGTCCGGGACATGTCCTCCAGCTCCTCCGGGGGGACCCTGAGGTGTTCCCAGGCCAGTCCAGAGACATAGTCCCTCCAGTGTGTCCTGGGTCTTCCCCGGGGCCTCTTCCCTCCAGACGCTCCTCTCGACGTGGAGGAGCAGCGGCTCTACTCTGAGCTCCTCACTCTGTCTCTAAGAGAGACGCCCAGACGCCCTGCGGAGGAAACTCATCTGTGTCACTTGTATCGTGGATCTGGTCCTTTGGGTCATGACCAGAGCTCATGAACAGAGGTGAGGGGAGGAACGGTGGTTGACGGTAAAGCGAGACTCAGCTCCTCTTCCCCACAATGGTCTGATACAGCGACCACATCACTGCCCACACTGCACCTGTCCACCTGTCAATCTCACGTTTCATCCTCCCCTCACTCCAGAACAAGACCCCGACAGACTTGAACTGCTCCACTTGAGGCAGAGACTCTCCACCCGGACTGTGTCGGCGGCAAGGTGGGGCATTTGAGGGCCGTGCCCCCCCTAGCGGCCACTGGTGCCCCACCCCCCAACAGGCCGTTATTATTACTATTTTAACATGATTTTGCTTGACGCATTTCACTTCGGGCCGAGGGCACAAACTTTACTGTGACATCAATGACGTCACAGTCTCTGTTTATTTAGTGTAGTGTGATTGGACAACTGTCCTGTCACTCACGTCACGTCACGTCAACCTGCTGCGTCAACTCGTAGCAGCTCCACGATTAGCGGCAGCTGCTACTTTAGCCTAAAGCTCCACACAGGAAATGACGAGAACAGAGTCAAAGACCCGACCTGACAGACCCGCCGCCGGGACCCGGGACTGTCAATGCACGGACTCGGGGCAGTCGCCGCTGGGACCCGGGGCTGTCGCCGCCCGGACTCGGGGCAGTCGCCGCTGGGACTCTCGCTGCCGCCGCCGGGGCCAGGGCAGTCGCTCGCTGCTCTATCTGCCTTTGCCCGCTCGTTTCTGGGTGTAAAAGTTTGACCTGAGCATAGCGCGCAGAGGCATAATTCTACCTGGTGCTGATATGGACTGACCGTAACTTTCAGATTTAAGTGGGAAGTGGGATTAAGACAAATTTTACAACCATCTTGTGCACTCGGCTCCCGGACCTCGCGTCACGGACCAGACTGGACCAGGATTTGGACCAGTTTCATCTCTTCATATTGGACAATAGACTTTTGGAAACAGAACCAGTGGGACAGTGGACAGAGGAAACATTCTGCCTCAGTCTCTGGAGAAGGTAAGAGGCTGGTTTTAATTAGTTTGCGGCAAATCTGAACTTGGAGCCTCACATGTAAATATTGTTATAGTGTTAATAGTTAATAGTGCGTAAATGAGCTGGTGGGTGCGATGGAGCTGCACTGGTTGTTCTGCCGTGTGCTGTAGAAGCGGCATCTGTGTTCATGTCTCTTATTGTAGTTTTACTGTCGTTGTTGGTCTGGGTGTGAGCGGCATAAAGTTTGCACTTGGCTGTTCATTGTGCTCTGATCGATACTGTTCAGCCAATACTAACCAAAATGTATGTTTCTGGTATTTGTTATAATACTACGCCTATATATATATATATATATATATATATATATATATATATATATATATATATATATATATATATATATATATATATATATATATATATATATTATTCATAATATATATTTATAATTTTGCCCTTGGTGCCCCTCCCAAAAATTATACCATCAGCCGCCACTGGTCCTGGTTTAGTCCTGATTTAGTCCTGGTTTAGTCCTGGTTTAGTCCCGGTCTCTCAAGTCTCAGGTCTCTATAGGACAGGACTGGACTGGACAGGGACTCGCGTACCACGTTCACTACAGCCCTGGTGCTGTCCGATGCGTGGCTATTTCTAGTTCAGAGGTGTTTTTGACGAGAGGCTGTTGTTTCATGTTTACAACCAGTGGACTTATTGTTTTTTAATAAACCTCAACCTTTTATTCTTGTCTTGTGTTGTATCGTCTACCACACAGCCTCAACAACTATTGCAGCTAATAATAATAATAATCTTAATATAATAATGATTATAATAACAACACATAATTAGCCTAATACTGTTAAAGAAAAACGTGTTTGATAGCATGTCTGCTGTGTATGACTCCACCGCGTTAAAATATTTCTCAAATGGCAGTGCGCCCCCTGCTGGTGACCCACGCCCCTCCAGTAGATTTGCTCTGACGCCGACTCTGCGCCCGGAGACGTCAAGACGCCTTTTTCCAGTTAAGAACCACGACCTCAGATTTGGAGGAGCCGATCTTCATCCCAGACGCTTCACACTCAGGTCAAACTGCCCCAGAGCTGCAGGTCCTGGTCTGATGAAGCCAACAGGACCACATCATCTGCAAACAGCAGAGATGATCCTGTGGTCCCCAAACCGGACCCCCTTCCGGCCCCTGATTGCGCCGAGAAATTCTGTTCATAAATATAATGAACAGACAGTGACAGGAACAGTCCTGGCGGAGTCCAACATGCACCAGGAACAGGTCTGACTTACTGCAACAACAAACACAGCTCCTGCTCCAGTCATACAGGGACCAGACTGGATGGGTTCAGTTATTCCTAATGTATGGTAGTGTGACTGTGACCTTGTGATCCTGCTGAGCTTTATTGGTTTGTTGGGGTTTGTTGGTTTTGTAGGGTCTCTCCTCCTCTTCCCTGTCCATGTGGTCTGTGATGAGTGTGGCTGAATGTTTGGATGTCCAGAGAAGATATCGGTTGGTGTGTGTGGGTTTCCTGTATTCTGTTATTTTGATGCCACTGTCTCTGATGTGGTGCATTTTAATGTCCAAGAATGATATTTGCATGTGTTTTGCTGTATTTTTTCCAGAATGCCATCTATGTGGCCTTTACAGAAAGTTAAACGGCATTATGGGGGTGCGATGTTGAATCTTTTTGTTCCAAGTCCTCCGTGAAAGTGCTCATTATTGTGGATAGTGGATCTCTAAAGTGTAATAGTTATGTAACGTCATCAGCTGTTAGGTTTGTGTGTTTTTGAGTGTTTTGTCCTTTCTGAGTCTGTCCTGTACTAGGTGTGGTGTGACATACACAGGGGTTTTAGTAAAAAGTGAAATGACGTCGTGTGATATGAGTATTTCAACAGCAACAAGTCCACGCACTGGATCAGGGAGGACAGTGAAATCAGGAAACGAGGCGCGGACAGTCGGACAGCATTAACCATGATGACGGAGCGTTCCTCCTTTCACACACCTGGGACACCTTCATCTAGAGAGCGCCGAGCGACGGGAGACGTGGTCAGTCTGAGCGACCTGCCAGGTCCATCAGGCTGACCACACCTACAGGAAGTAACAACAGCCAACACCAGGGACAGTTCTGAAGATGCAGCAGCAGCCAAAACATCAAGATATAACATCAAGAGGTGATGTTCAGGAGGAGGGGTTCGGCTCAAATTCGATAAACCTGCCACTGTGGGCCGCACAGTGAGGAGCTCCCATAAACATCTCCATCATAAACATGTCCACCATAAACATCTAAACCATGAACATCTCCATCATAAACATGTCCACCATAAACATCTAAATCATGAACATCTCCATGGTAAACATCTCAATCTTGCCTTTTGTTCTGCTTCAGCTCAGCAAGAGGAGAAGGAGAATGTGCAGCCCCAGTGTCCCTCTGACCGGGGCTCAGGTCACTGGAGCGTCTGTAGACCAGGAGGTAAGCAGAAGATGACCTGAAGGACCAGCACAACGGGACATGTTAAAGAAACACCCCGCACTGACCCCAGAGTGACTCCAGTGTAACCTGAGAGTGACTCGACACTAACTCCAGAATGACTACAGAGTGACCCCACACTGACCCCACACTGACCCCACACTGACCCCACACTGACCCCACACTGACCCCACACTGACCCCAGGCTTCTATCCTTCTACCTCTATCCCCAGGACACTAGTGTGGGGTTAGGTGTCAGGATGGACAGCTGAGCTCTGAGATTATCTTTAAAGTATCTCATGGAAACTTAAAAGGTTTCTCAAATTTAGCTCCTTCAGGCTCCTTCCGGCTCCCTCAGGCTCCTTTGGGCTCCATCAGGCTCTGTCAGGCTCCTTCAGACCTGTTCTTCTCCAGTTTGAGTCAGTCGTTTGCTTCTCGCACTGATCCATCGAATCACTCAAACTGGAGAATGACAGAGCCCTTCAGGTCCTTCAGGTCCTTCAGGTGACTCTGATCTTGAGGTCAAATGAACTGAGGCTCAGCTCCGGTTGCAGCGCCCCCCACTGGAGAGACTATGATCAGTGTGGTACGTACTTTTGTCCTGATGGATCTTTATTACTCTGAAAAACAAAGATCCAAGTTTAATCTGGACTCTCCTGTGGAAGTCGAGACGTGTCCTTCAGACTGACCTTCTCCACGTCGACATCATTGAAGCTGAACCAGGACTGGACGTCCTGAGACCATAAAGTTGCTGTGTAGTGTCCGCCACTCACATTGCCCCAGTGATCCACCACCCCACACAAAGAGAACCGGACATCCTGCACAGACCAGCGACTGAGACCAGACCAGAGACCAGAGACCAGACCAGAGACCAAGGCTGTCGTTCAGATCCTTGTTAGATGTTCCTCACCTGGGCGTGCAGACTCTGGGCCTGCTCCACTTCACACTCAGACTTACAATAGGCTCCAGTTCTGAGGTCGACGTCAAACCTCCTGAGCAGCAGAACCAGGATCTGAGGAGGCCTGGACAGTTTACCCATCTACAGGAGACTAGAGGTCAGGAACAGTCTGTGTGTCTAAACGTGTGTGTGTTTCTAAGCACCTAAACCTCTAAACACCTAAACGTCTAAACACTTAAATGTCTAAACACCAAAATTCCTAAATGTCTAAAAATGTAAACATCTAAACGTGTGTGTGTGTGTGTGTGTCTTACACTCTCAGCTGTCGTTTTCTTTTTGCATTTGTCACAGTAAAATCCATCAGTTAGAGGAGCCCACATGAACATCTTCTCAAAGCTCAGGCTCTAAGGAGACACACAGGTCAGTCTGACAAACCAACACATCTAAATACCTAAAAGTCTAAACATCAAAGGAGCCACAAGAAATCCAAAACCAGGTGAATGAAGCTCCTGCAGCAGGATCTTCACAAACACCTGGCTGGATTACCTGCACTAGAATGTCCAGCAGCAGATGTGACTGTACAATTCTGCTCAAGGACTTAGATCCTGGGATTTTTAGTTCAACATTTTGACCGTTAAAAAAACCCTATTCCTAAAGTGGACCTGACTCCAGATTCTCTCCTGTGAGCGCAGGTCACAGTGAGCTTCATCTGACTGGAGCTGAACATTGTGGAGGCGCCACACTCACTGAGAACACTTCTTCATACAGTCTGTGACCAGAACCCACGTTCTACTCGAGGCTTTATAATAGAATCAACGTTGGAGATGTTCCTTCAGAAAAGTCTTGTTTGCTTGTTACTTCTTTAAAAAGTAATCCCTTGCTTTACTTAGTTACCCTCTGTGGAAAATCACTTTTATGTTTCTCGTTACTTTGATTCTTTTACTCGTTACTTTTTGGTGGTAAATTCCATCTGTGAATAATTCCAGCACGAGACCGACAGTCGACAAGAACTGTGAGGGAAAGAGGAAAAGAAGTTTGCAAAGAGAGTTCAAGAGGACGTGAAACCGTTCAGAGGTAAACGGGTTGGGTCATTCTGCCCAGGGGATTCAGTTTGGTGGGTAAGGGACGGCGCTCGATGTGGGAGGATCTCCTTGAGGGACCTCTCCCCGGGGAACCCCAACCCAAGCTGCTTTACAGCTCCTCCTTCCTAGAGCTTGTCGCTTCCCTGGGGACGGGGCCCCCATGCTCCCAGCGTAACTGTCAACCAGGATGGACTGTCCTCCCCAACTGCGTCGCACTGCCAGGGCTGGACCGGCCCATGTACACAGAAAAGTAACAATGCACTGAATTGAAAAAATAATTATGCAGTGTATTTTTACCCAGAAAAAGTGTTGATGTTACTGTAGTACATTACACCAACACTGAGTATAACGTCTAACTGGGGTCCAAGTCATGTGACTGACTGTGGACCAGACTTTGGACATATGTGCCACATTTCCATATAGCTTTAGTTTCAAATATATATTATTAAATTCCAAATACAACTGAATTCCATTTTAAAAAGCCATGTAAACTCTTAAATCCTAATGAAAATGGTTATTCAGAATTAAACTTAATAGTGAAGTGTTTGTTTTATTCCCATTTTAAAATTGAACGACTTTCTTCCTAGATCATGTTTGTTGTTTCTTCTTGTTAAAAATAATGTTGATGCTTCATGCCCATTGTGTCGTCGACGCGTTGATCCGGACAATCCAGCTCCACCAGTCGTGTCTCGGGACTTTGATCCACGTCTCTTTGGATTTGTGAGCGGGATGCGGGAGTGGGCTGAGCTTTTGTGTTCTTCCTCCTTCTCCGACGCTCTTCCCTTCTCCTCCTCAGCTCACAGACAGAAATTGTAATGAGACGATTCTCCAGTTATCATCAGAACCACTGCGGCGTTGCCCACGTGGGCAACGACAGTGACACTTGGAGAGGGGTGACTGGGAGGAACGGCCTCCCCAATCTGAACCCGAGCGGTGTTTTGTTATTGGACTTCTGTGCTAGTCACGGTTTGTCCATAACCAACACCTGTTCGAGCACAAGGTCCATAAGTGCACGTGGCACCAGGACACCCTAGGTCAGAGGTCGATGATCGACTTTGTCGTCGTGTCATCTGATCTCCGGCCGCGTGTCTTGGACACTCGGGTGAAGAGAGGCTGAGCTGTCAACTGATCACCACCTGGTTGTGAGTTGGGTTCACTGGCGGAGGAGGAAGCCGGAAAGACCTGGCAGGCCCAAGCGTGTAGTGAGGGTCTGTTGGGAACGTCTGGCGGAGCCTCTGTCAGAGGGACCTTCAACTCGCACCTCCGGGAGGACTTCTCCCAGATTCCGGGGGAGGCCGGAGACATGGAGTCCGAGTGGGCTTCATTCTCGGCCTCTATTGTCAATGCGGCTGCTCTGAGCTGTGGGCATAAGGTCTGTGGTGCCTGTCGCGACGGCAATCCCCGAACCCGGTGGTGGACACCGGAAGTAAGGGATGCCTATCGGGCCTTGTTGGCTCATGGGACTCCTGAGGCAGCTGACAGGTACCGGCGGGCCAAGCGTGCTGCAGCCCATGTGGTCGCGGAGGCAAAAACTCGGAGCTGGGAGGAGTTCGGGGAGGCCATGGAGAAGGACTATCGGACGGTCTCAAAGAGATTCTGGCAAACCGTCCGGCGCCTCACGAGGGGGAAGCAGTTCTTCACCAACACTGTTTACAGTGCGGGGGGAGAGCTGCTGACCTCGACTGGGGACGTTGTCCGGCGGTGGAAGGAAAACTTTGAGGATCTCCTCAATCCCACCGTCACGTCCTCCGAGGAGGAGGCCGAGGCTGGGGACTCGGAGGTGGACTCATCCATCACCCAGGCTGAAGTCACTGAGGTGGTTGGAAAGCTCCTTGGTGGCAAGGCTCCGGGGTTGGATGAGATCCGTCCTGAGTACCTGAAGTCTCTGGATGTTGTGGGTCTTGGCTGACACGCCTCTTCAACATCGCGTGGCGGTTGGGGACAGTACCTCTGGACTGGCAAACCGGGGTGGTGGTCCCTCTGTATAAGAAGGGGGACCGGAGGGTGTGTTCCAACTATAGGGGGATCACACTCCTCAGCCTTCCCGGTAAGGTCTATGCCAGGGACTGGAGAGGAGAATCCGGCTGATAGTCGAACCTCGGATTCAGGAGGAGCAGTGTGGTTTTCGTCCTGGCCGTGGACACTGGACCAGCTCTACACTCTCCATCAGGTCCTCGAGGTTCATGGGAGTTTGCCCAACCAGTCCACATGTGTTTTGTGGACTTGGAGAAGGCATTTGACCGTGTCCCTCGTGGTGTCCTGTGGGGGGTGCTCTGGGAGTATGGGGTCCGGGGCCCTTTGCTAAGGGCTGTCCGGTCCCTGTATGACCGGAGCAGGAGCTGTGTTCATTGCCGGCAGTAAGTCAGACCTGTTCCCGGTGCATGTTGGACTCCGCCAGGGCTGCACCTGTCACCGGTTCTGTTCATTGTGTTTATGGACAGAATTTCTAGGCGCAGTCAGGGGCCGGAGGGGGTCCGGTTTGGGGACCACAGGATTTCATCTCTGCTGTTTGTGGATGATGTTGTCCTGTTGGCTTCATCGAACCAGGACCTGCAGCACTGGGGCGGTTTGACCCGAGTGTGAAGCGGCTGGGATGAAGATCAGCTCTTCTAAGTCTGAGGCCATGGTTCTCGACCGGAAAAAGGTGGCTTGCCCTCTCCAGGCGGGTGGAGAGTCTCTGCCTCAAGTGGAGGAGTTCAAGTATCTCGGGGTCTTGTTCACGAGTGAGGGGAGGACGGAACGTGAGATTGACAGGTGGACAGGTGCAGCTTCGGCAGTGATGCGGTCGCTGTATCGGTCGTTGTGGTGAAGAGGAGCTGAGTCGAAAGGCGAAGCTCTCGATTTACCGGTCAGTCTTCGTTCCTACTCTCACCTCTGGTCATGAGCTCTGGGTAGTGACCGAAAGGACGAGATCGCGGATACAAGTGCTCGAAATGAGTTTCCTCCGCAGGGCGTCTGGGCGTCTCCCTTAGAGACAGAGTGAGGAGCTCAGTCACACAGGAGGAGCTCTGAGTAGAGCCGCTGCTCCTCCACGTTGAGAGGAGCCAGTTGAGGCTCTGGCATCTGTTTCGGATGCCTCCTGGGCGTCTCCCTCAGGAGGTGTTCCAGGCATGTCCCACTGGGAGGAGGCCACGGGGAAGACCCAGGACACACTGGAGGGACTATGTCTCTGGGCTGGCCTGGGAACGTCTCGGGATCCCCCTGGAAGAGCTGGAGGACGTGTGTGTGGAGAGAGAAGTCTGGGAGGCCCTCCTCAGACTGTTGCCCCCACGACCCGACCTTGGATAAGCGGAAGAAAATGGATGGATGGATGGACCACTGCGGCTTCAAAAAGTCTGGATGGTGTTTGTGTCCGTGGAGGAACCGCAAACCAAGATGACAAAAAAGCCGGAAGCAGCTGAAGTGTGTGTTTTCTTCTTAAAGACGTAAATCCGTTGGTGTCTCTGTCCAATCAGAACCTTCCCCCAGACGCTCACACACATTAAATTAAAAACATTACACCAGTTTAACATGGAAAAAACTATTCTCTATTCTTATGTCCATGTAAACTCCAAGAAAAATATTTTAATTCAGAACAATTAATCAGAATAAAAAACATCATGTGGCCTGAACACTCAGCTTCCTGATGTTAAAGTTGTGCATTTGAAGTTGTTCTGGAGCTCTTGTATATAACAGTGAATGATAATGTGAATGACCCTGAACAGGGCACAGAAACACTGCCCTCTTGTGGACGCACCACTGAGCTGTAGTCGGACAGGGGCACTGGCAGGGTCCAGAATGGAGAAGAATCTTTAACTTCATGACGACATGTTTTACATTGAGTTATGTCGGTGTATTCTCCTCCAAAGGGCTGCAACAGAGAGAGGAGAAAAAAGAGGGGGTGAGAGGTTTAAGGATCTTCTCAGACTGGTCCATGTTCCTCAGATTGTTCTTCAGTGTCCTCACCTTTGACACCTCTGGACTGAGCTTGTTCAGCAGCAGCTCCAGACACTCAGCTGCATCACTCTGTCTTTGCACTGAAACACAAACTGATATAAACTTGTTGTCATGTTTCCTCTTTGTAAACACCTCTAACTGAACTCACCGTCTTGGATCTGCAGATGTTCTGTGAGCATTGTGGTTTCACATGCCCTCTTCTTCAGCTGAGCAAACAGATCCTTTAGAACACAGTCTGTGGGGTTTGAATGTCGTTCCAAAGCCTGGTGCACCTCTGGAGTCATGAACAGGACCTGCAGTACACTGTTCAGGTAGCAGGTGGCGCCCTGGTTCTGCAGACCATAAAGCCCTGGAGGACAGAGAAATACTTAAGTTCCTGTGTCAGACCTGGTTCTTCTGTGTCCTGCGTGGCCCTGGGGTCTAAACATGGACGCCTGTACAAGTCGATGGAGAGTTCCATCTCTGACCAAAGTATTTGGGTCCAAATTTTATGCAAATTAATTCATATTTAGAGTTTGTTCAAGACACTTGAAAATGTCCCTATAGTCTAAACCACAGGGGTTAAACATACGGCAAGGGGGCCAGATGCGGCCCTCCAAGACCTTTAATCTGGCCCTCGGCTGATTTTCTACTCAAATATTTGAATGATATTTTCTATTAAAATGTTGTTAATTTTCTGTGGTGTTTATCACAGCAGCGTCTCCAGCGTCTCTGTACGTGGCCCCTCCCACCAGAGCAGAGCCTCTGTACGTGGCCCCTCCCACCAGAGCAGAGCCTCTGT
>NW_026571207.1:259723-274723 GCF_026225935.1 Boleophthalmus pectinirostris | reverse complement strand
AAGACTATAAACGTGAAATATTTAAGTCTATAAATGTGAAATATTTAAGACTATAAATGTGAAATATTTAAGTCTATAAATGTGAAATATTTAAGTCTATAAATGTGAAATATTTAAGTCTATAAATGTGAAATCTTTAAGTCTATAAACGTGAAATATTTAAGACTATAAATGTGAAATATTTAAGTCTATAAATGTGAAATATTTAAGTCTATAAATGTGAAATATTTAAGTCTATAAATGTGAAATATTTAAGTCTATAAAATGAAATATTTAAGTTTATAAATGTGAAATATTTAAGTCTATAAACATGAAATATTTAAGTTTATAAATGTGAAATATTTAAGTCTATAAATGTGAAATCTTTAAAGACATAAACGTGAAATATTTAAGTTTATAAATGTGAAATATTTAAGACTATAAATGTGAAATCTTTAAGTCTATAAACGTGAAATATTTAAGTCTATAAATGTGAAAGCTTTATAAGGACATAAACGTGGAAGCCTTAAATCTATAGAAGCCTTTCAGGATGACATGATGATGGCGTAGTTGTGAGGTCAGACGTACCAATGGCAAGGCGGCGGGCGATCATTTCCCGCAGCTGTTTGACCGTGACATGTTTGAGCCGATCTGCACTCGGACACACGTCGATGAGGATGTCCTGTCCTCTGGGTGTGCTGACTTTCACCTGAATCACCATCTCTGCTCCTGTCTGTGCTCAGGACTGAAACAGAAAGTAAAGTAGCTGAGCCTAAATAGCATGTGTTTGTGCAGGTGACGCAGGTGACGCAGGTGACGCAGGTGACGCAGGTGCACCAGGTGCAGCGGTGGGATGGGCTGCAGACTCACATGTCAAAAGAAAGGCACGGAAGAACAAAAGGAGGCAGAAGTCCAAGAAGTGCAACCAGCACAGAGCCAAACAAACCCAGTGTTTCACCTGCCTCCTCTGCCCCAACCCCCCGGACCCTCACAGTACAGGAACACAAACCCAGTGTTCCTCCTGCCTCCTCTGCCCCAACCCCCCGGACCCTCACAGAAGCCAGGACCCAAGACGAAGCAGCAGACCCCCCCGAAGCTCCTCCCAAAGCCCTCTCTGAATGCTGCAGTGAGAGAGAAGAGATACAACCCCCTTGACCGCACTTTGACCTTTGTGAACCGAGAGGATGAGCACGACTGTGAGTCTGAACAGAAGGAGGTTATGGTTCTGATGAAGTACTGTTTACATCTCAGAGCAGCAGGGGGCAGCACTGGTCTGTGGAACAGGCCTGAGACTCACTGAGGGCTTGTTCTGCCTCTGCACACCAAAAAGCTTTTACTGTATTTTATAGACTATAAGTTATTCCAGGGTATATGTCACACCAGCCAAAAAATGCATAATGAAGAAGAAAAAAACATATTTAAGTCACATTTCCTGTGTAAAGTCAAGTTGTAGTAAAAACAACAGAAGAGAGAACAACAGTTCACACTGTCACATATTTGACAGTTTTTCAGATAAACTATAAAACACAGAACAAGTTTAACAAACTCTCCATCTCACTCCAAATCACTAAATCACTTCAATTCTTCATCCTCGTGTCACTTCTGAACAACTCCGACAACTCGAGCTAAATCTATCTTTTAGCCCGTGATGAGCTTTTTTGTTTTCTTCGTTGTAGTTTGAGTTTCTTTTGCTTTTCTCCAGTCGCTCACAAGTTTCTCGCTGACTCCAAACTTTCTTTCTGCTGCTCGATTTCAGTTTTTGGCTGCAGATTTCAGTATTTGTGTCGGGACAGAGGCTCTTCTGCAGTACAGTGACAGTGATACAGGAGCAGGAGATACTGGCACACAAGCCTAGAGCGCCCTCTTGTGGCTATCAGTGTGAAAATAACAAACATGTGAAATTAAATATTTTCATATATAATTCACAGGAACAAACCATGAAAAAAGTGCAATTTATAGTCTGAAAAATACAGTAGACAATTCTTATGTAATTATTTATTTATCTTTTGATTTATACGGTGCCTTTCACCACACCCAAAGAGGCTTTCAGTATTCTTGATTCCCTCCACACTCAGAGCTCGGGAGATGCTGTTGTAGCCACGGCTGCCGTGGGGCAGACTGATGGATTTGTACTTTTTAATTGACACGTGGCAGTGCACTTTAGTTCTTCTCACTGTAGGCCTGATACAAGAGCCTATACTGCAAAAACCATCGAAGTAAGAGAAAATAACTTAAATTAGAAACATTTGAGTCGATTCAACTTGACAAGTGAAATAATCTACCAATGGAATAAGTGCATTTTTCTTAATTAAGCAACATTCGAGCTTGTTTCTTATTTTAAGTGCAGAGTTGTTGTTTTTCTTATTTTTGGAGCCAAGTGTATTTTTATATTTTTAGAACAAAAAGTCTTGTTCCACTGGCAGATCATTTTACTTTCAGACAGAAACACAAAGCCAGTGCCGTAGACATCGTCACAAGTCGTACATGTGCTGCAGTGTACGAGGGAGCGTGTGCAGTCTCACCCTAACCCTGTGTGTTGCAGTCGTGTGTGTGGGCTACTCCTCCCCACGAGCCCTGATGTCCTGTGGTCACTCGGTCACTCCTCAGTCCCTCACAGACTGGTGCATCAGGCAGCTGGAAGAGGTGAGTCAACACACACATTTAACACACAAACCCATCTTCTCTCAGACAGAAAACACTTCCACCCTGTGATGTCATCATGTGGTGATACAGGAAGTGCTCCACTGCGTTTTTAAACTCCACACACCTTCACTAGAATCACCTGGATCATTTCAGTCGTGGAGTCGCCGATCTCGACTGAACTAAAGGGAAAAGGAGCTGAGAACTTGGAAACTATCACTTGATGACATCACAAGGTGGAACAGACTCATAATAAAGAGTTACTTAAACATGTGAATGAACCAAACACAACTCCAACTTTGTGACGAGGAACATTAGAGGAGGGACGTGCAGTTATGCGAGGCAGCATTTGGTGCTAACGCCGTTATAATGTTGTTTGAGCTTCATTTGGCTGGAACCAAACGCTGTGGGTGACGTCGCACTCACTCAGTCCACTTCTTCCTGTTTGTGGCTTGTGTTTGTCGCTTCCCTGTGGCAGCTGTCAACTCCAAGCCTATCATCACTAGAGCCAGCAAAAACCTGAACTTCTACAATATTCCCAAGGATCTGGGTTGATACCAACCGAGAAAAACATTTGGGTCGTTCCACGCCATTTCACCAAATGGCCCATGCACTTCGATCTCAAAAAGTTTTGAAAAAACAAACAAATAGTCCCTTACTATCATGTACCAACCCTGTGAGGTTTTACTCATTTTTGATCATTACTTTTCAAGTTACAGCTCGTTTAGTGAGAGGAGGATGTGTCCGTTTACAGGCCCAAAATCGCGGTATTTTTTCTTGGTCGTTTTCACAGGTCGATGTCTCCGTAAGTATCACACATAGAGGCTGAAATTTAGTAGGTTTGTTCTCCTCGACTCTGTGTTCAAATAACAACTATTGAAAGTTTGTATCTCAACTCACTGTCATTTTATATTAACTTAAATCTGAAAAAAAAACTTGTTCATTTCTGTGGCGTAACATTTTTAGTCCCTTTTAAACCTGCTTGTCGTGTCGGAGACCCTTAATCTTTTTTGAGAATCAAGATTTGTACTAGGACTCTTAAAAGAATTCACCAAATGTTGAAAATTTGAAATAGGTTATGTGTGAGGGTCCTGATAAAAACAAAAAAATGCAACATGGTCTGATGTTCACATGTAATTTATGGCATGTGGGTAGTGATGAAAAAATCTGGAATAAATTTTATTTGAAAGACCAGAAAAAGACCTTTCATATGAAACCACACATATGTATTTGATGAAGCCCCTTCCATTTTTTTTATTGTATCTTGAACATTCACATTTGACACAATGACACAAGTAAACAGTGACCGTGTACCATGTTTTATTCCAGCAGCTAAAGTTACTAAACATTTAAAGACTGAATCAAATGGTTTGATAATAATTTTGATATGACAAGTTTTCTGACATCCAAGAAAACAGCTGTAGATTATTCTCACATTAAACATTTTTTAATGGTAAATGGTCACATTTTTCTATAGCGCTTTTCCACCTTCAAGGCACTCAAAGCGCTTTTACAACAAGGAACCACTCACCCATTCACACACACATTCATACACCAGTGTACGCAGACACTGTGGGCAAGGTGGGTTAAGTGTCTTGCCCAAGGACACAACGGCAGCATTCATCTGTGGGAGCTGGAATCACACCAGCCAACCTGTGGGTCAGTGGATCTGACCACTCAACCTGTGATGTTCATGTTGAGAGCTGGATTCGAACCACCAACCTTCAGATCAGTGGGCGAATGCTCTACCAACTGAACTACTGCCGCCCAATGACAATAATCAAGTCATGTTCAACAATATGATATTGTCTTCTTGTTGTGGACGGCACATTGATGTTCAAGACTATGCAAATGTTACAATAGATTTAGATGTGCAAGGAACTCAAACATCTGGAAGCAGCCAAGAAGTGAGGAAACTGTTCCCTATCACGTTGGGATCACCTGAGCAGGTAAAGAAAGTCTTATGGAGCCTTAAATGGAAAGTGTTACGGTTTGTCCATTTAAGGGAAATATCAGAGGATTTGTGGGAATTTATCACATATAAAAAATCATCTTCATCTTTATTCTGGGGTGGACCTATGTAGTTCCACATGCACATTTGTTTTGAAGTTTATAGTTTTATATATATTTTAAGACAGCCGGTACATGTTTGGACCACGTGGGACCAAGAGCCGACTCCCAACAAATTAATGAAGTGCACAGGTGACGAAGCCTGATTGAAGGTACAAGGCCACACCCCAGTCAACATGGTCAACTGAACCATCTAAAACCAGTCCACCAGGAGGAAAAAGCCTCCACAGGTTGAGGAGAAATCTGGTGGTCAGACTTGTGGGGACTGTCCATGCTGCCGTGACCTCGGCCAGAAAATCCAAAAGCTTTGAGACCGACTGGTTTATGAAGATGTGCTTACTGTTAGGTATCTTCAAAAACCACGTGGTGCAGCCTTCACTACTGATACTGATGACGAATAAGACACATGTTCTGTGTTCTGGGTTTTTACATATCTTCTAACACATCCTGTTGATTCATTCTTGTACATTCTTCATGTTTGGGAGCTTCAGCTGCTGGAATAAAACATGGTACACGGTCACTGTTTACTTGTGTCATTGTGTCAAATGTGAATGTTCAAGATACAATTAAATATTGAAGGAGCTTCATAAAATACAGATGTTTGGTTTCATATGAAAGGTCTTTTTCTGGTCTTTCAAACAAAAATTATTCAAAAAATGTTCATCACTACCCACATGCCATAAATGACATGTGAAAATCAGACCATGTTGTGTTTTCTTGTTTTTAACAAGAGCCTCACACATAATCTATTTCAAATGTTCAATATTTGGTGAAGTTTTTTTTTAACAGTCCAGTACAAATCTTGATTCTCAAAAAAAATTAAGGATCTCCGACACCTACAAATAGGTTTAAAAGGGACTAAAAATGTTACGCCACGGAAATTAACACGTTTTTTTTTTTCAGATTTAAGTTAATATAAAATGACAGTGAGTTGAGATACAAACTTTCGATAGTTGTTATTTGAACACAGAGTCGAGGAGAACAAACCTACAAAATTTCAGCCTCTATGTGTGATACTTACGGAGACATCGACCTGTGAAAACGACCAAGAAAAAAAGTAACGTGATTTTGGGCCCAAAAACGGACACATCCTCCCCTCACTAAACGAGCTGTAATTTAAAAAGTAAAGATCAAAAATGACTCAAACTTCACAGAGTTTGTACATGATCGTGAAGGAGCAGCTGGTCATTTTTTCAACATTTTTAAAAAACGTGATGCGTGAGATTTTCTGGAAATTTGATGAAATGGCGTGGAAAGACCCATTTATATTTCTGTGTTAATTATCAATGAATCGATCTTTGTGATCTCAGACACAGTGTTTGCGGCTCACAACAGCTCACGGTGGCTCACGGTGGCTCACGGTGGCTCACGGTGGCTCACGGTGGCTCACGGCGGCTCACGGCGGCTCACAGCGGCTCACAGCAGCAGACCTTCATGACCTGTCTGTCTGCACTACAATATATTTTGAAGTATCACTTTCTCAGAAAGCCAGAAGAAGTGTTCGTTGTTCACTGGAGTTTGATGTTCATTTGACCGAACTTGTGTAAAACCTTTTTGCTGATGTTTAGGGAAAGTTCCGTTTCACTTGTGGGAACTGTCCCGCGGAGTGGCCTTATGAAGAAGTACGTAAGATGGCTCTGCTCACGGAGAACGAGAGCAGCGCTTTTGAACATCAGATGTTTACAAATGTGGCGGTCAAAGAGCTCAACGCCAAACTGGTGAGTTCATAGATCCAGAGGAGGGTGTGTTACCTGCCTGTTACTTTGCCCATGTTCCACAGTGTGGCATTAAATGTATGTATTTCACTGCTAGGGTTTTATTGCTCAGAAGGTTTGAGGAACATGCTGGTTTGTAAAAGCCTCACCTCTCTGTAGATCTGCTCTGTAACTTGGCCTGGTGGTCTCCATGGAGACAGACGTTTAATGCCATATACTGGAGCACTGGAAAAGTTCCACAGTGCAGCTTTGGCATTGCTGTGATAGTTGTAGGTAAATGACCACAGTGCTCTTGTTCTCCAGTGTCCTGGCTGCAGGTCCCACGTGGTCAGGACAGATCTGACCAACCTGTGTGTGGAGTGTCCTCAGTGTTCCTGTGATAAGAAGCAGAACATCAGCTTCTGCTGGCAGTGTCTGAGGGAGTGGAGAGGAGCAGCTCCTCGCTCTGACCACTGTGAGAACACGGGCTGTGTAAACCAGGCTCTGGTCACTCTGAGGACCTGCCCAAACATCAGCTTCTCCGAGGTGCAGGGGGTGGTGGGCTGCCCGTCGGTGCGTGCCTGTCCCACCTGCGGGCTTCTGGTAGAACACAGCGGAGAGAAGTGCAAGAACATCGTGTGTCCAGAGTGCGAAGTGGAGTTCTGCTTTGTCTGTCTGAAGATCACCGCCGAGTGTCTGGAGACTAGCGACTATTTCATCTCCTGCTCCAGCGGCGTGGCCCCAAGACAGACCCGTCTTCCTGTGCGGCGATGACCCCGCCCCCAGACCCACCTCCCCACGTTACTCTCAAAAATGTTTATTTAATAATTTGAAAGTTCCAATCTGCTTTGAGTCTTGTTCATTGGTTAATTTCAAATTAAAGTCACCGTCTGTAACTTTTTGTCAAAGAAATAGACTAAAATAAAAAAAAGTCTTTTCATTTTGTTTGTGTTGATTGAGCTCGCCTCTTCACAAACCTGACTCTTATTTGGCCTGGAGGAGGCGCTCCTCCTGCTTGTTTCCATGGAAATGTTGTTCTTTTGATGATAATATTCCATAATAATAATATAATAATATTATTATTCTTATGTTCATGTGTCATTTTCTGTGACATCAAAAAGAGACATCGTCTGTATGAAGCGGGTCACATGATCCAACCGAGAACCTGACCAAACTGAAACAGACCTGATGTTACTCACCACATGATCACATGATCACATGACCACATGATCACATGATCACATGATCACATGATCACATGATCACATGATCACACAATCACACGACCACATAATCACATGATCACATGATCACACGACCACACGATCACACGATCACATGATCACATGACCACATGACCACACGATCACACGACCACATAATCACATGATCACATGATCACATGACACACACGACCACATGATCACATGATCACATGATCACATGATCACATGATCACACGATCACACGATCACACGATCACACGATCACACGATCACACGATCACACGATCACACGATCACACGATCACACGATCACACGATCACACATGATCACATGATCACACACATGATCACATGATCACATGATCACATGATCACATGACCACACGACCACATAATCACATGATCACATGATCACATGATCACATGATCACATGATCACATGACACATCACATGACCACATGATCACATGATCACATGACCACACGACCACATAATCACATGATCACATGATCACACGACCACACGATCACACGATCACACGACCACATGATCACATGATCACATGATCACATGATCACATGACCACATGATCACATGATCACATGATCACATGATCACATGACCACACACGACCACATAATCACATGATCACATGATCACACGACCACACGATCACACGATCACATGATCACATGATCACATGATCACATGATCACACGACCACACGATCACACGACCACATAATCACATGATCACATGATCACACGATCACACGATCACATTATCACATGATCACATGATCACATGATCACACGACCACACGATCACACGACCACATAATCACATGATCACATGATCACATGATCACACACACGATCACACGATCACATTATCACATGATCACATGATCACACGATCACATGATCACACGACCACACGACCACACAATCACACGATCACATAATCACATGATCACATGATCACACGATCACATGATCACATGATCACATGATCACACGACCACACGACCACATGACCACATGATCACATGATCACACGACCACATCACATGATCACATGATCACATGATCACATATGATCACATGATCACACGACCACATACATCACACGACCACACGACCACATAATCACATGATCACATGATCACATGATCACATAATCACATGATCACACGACCACATAATCACATGATCACATAATCACATGGAATCACTCCTGTGATTGGACTGTTCCATTTGGCCCAAGAACTTCAGATCCACAGCTCAGTGAGTCTCAGAGGAGCAGAGGAGGAGCAGGTTGGGGGTTTGATTCCTCTACAGGTTGGGGGTTTGATTCCTCTACAGGTTGGGGGTTTGATTCCTCTGCAGGTTGGGGGTTTGATTCCTCTACAGGTTGGGGGTTTGATTCCTCTACAGGTTGGGGGTTTGATTCCTCTGCAGGTTGGGGTTTGATTCCTCTACAGGTTGGAGGTTGGGGGTTTGATTCCTCTACAGCAGGGGTGGGCAAACTAAGGCCCGGGGGCCATATGCGGCCCTTTCATCTTTTTAATCCGGCCCCCTGAACTTGAATAATAATAATAATTTTCAGTGTTTTAAAAGTCATTTCAATAAATAGTAAATATTGTGGGATATTTTGTTATAATGCTTTGTAATGATGTTTAAATATGGGATATTTCAATAACATGGGATATTTTTTTTTCTCTTCTGAGATGGTTTACCAAAAAACTCCATCCATCTGCTCCAGGTTTGGCCCTTACATCAAATTTTAGAGCCCTTTGTGGCCAACGAGTCAAAAAGTTTGCCCACCCCTGCTCTACAGGTTGGAGGTTTGATTCCTCTACAGGTTGGGGGTTTGATTCCTCTACAGGTTGGGGGTTTGATTCCTCTACAGGTTGGGGGTTGGGGGTTTGATTCCTCTACAGGTTGGGGGTTTGATTCCTCTACAGGTTGGGGGTTGGATTCTGACTTTTCTAATCTTTAATGAAGAGCTGAAGGTCTGAGAGTCCTGCTCCAATTACAGCCTCATGATCCACAGCTCCACTCACATGATGAAGGAATCCAGCCGCGAGCCACAAGCCAGGAGGCGAGGAGACGAGGAGGCGAGGAGGCGAGGAGGCGAGGAGACGAGGAGGCGAGGAGGCGAGGAGGCGAGGAGACGAGGAGGCGAGGAGGCGAGGAGACGAGGAGGGAAGGAGACGAGGAGCGAGGAGACGAGGAGAGAGGAGATGAGGAGAAGAGAGGGATGACGAGAGAATGAAAAGAGAATGAGGAGAGACAGATGGAGAGAAAAGGAAAGGAGGGAGGGAGTCACATTTTTCAGATTCTTGCCTCTGAACATAAAACCTGCAGACTGAAGAGAGTCCTGGTTTAGACCTGCTGTAGTCCTGCTTTAGTCCTGCTGTAGTCCTGGTTTAGTCCTGCTTTAGACCTGGTTTAGTCCTGCTTTAGTCCTGGTTTAGTCCTGCTTTAGTCCTGGTTTAGTCCTGCTTTAGTCCTGGTTTAGTCCTGGTTTAGTCCTGCTTTAGTCCTGCTTTAGACCTGCTGTAGTCCTGCTTTAGTCCTGCTGTAGTCCTGGTTTAGTCCTGGTTTAGTCCTGGTTTAGTCCTGCTTTAGTCCTGGTTTAGTCCTGCTTTAGTCCTGCTGTAGTCCTGGTTTAGTCCTGGTTTAGTCCTGGTTTAGTCCTGCTTTAGTCCTGGTTTAGACCTGGTTTAGTCCTGGTTTAGTCCTGCTTTAGTCCTGCTTTAGTCCTGGTTTAGTCCTGCTTTAGACCTGGTTTAGACCTGGTTTAGTCCTTTAGTCCTGTCCTGTTTAGTCCTGCTTTAGTCCTGCTTTAGTCCTGGTTTAGTCCTGCTTTAGACCTGGTTTAGACCTGGTTTAGTCCTGGTTTAGTCCTGCTTTAGTCCTGCTTTAGTCCTGGTTTAGTCCTGCTTTAGACCTGGTTTAGACCTGGTTTAGTCCTGGTTTAGTCCTGCTTTAGTCCTGCTTTAGTCCTGGTTTAGTCCTGCTTTAGACCTGGTTTAGACCTGGTTTAGTCCTGGTTTAGTCCTGGTTCAGTTTTATTGACACAGTGATGTTGGTCAGACGCTGCTGATTACAACACACGTGCACACTCACATGCACGCTCATACCAGCGTCGTGCACGCTCCTGGGCTCTCGTGCACGCTCCTGGGCTCTCGTGCACGCGCACAGAGGCACGTGCACGCTCCTGACTGAAATTAAGACGAAAACCAAAAGATCAAAGTGACTTTTACGAGGCAGATTTAGTCCTGGTTTAGACCTGGTTTAGTCTTGGTTTAGTCCTGGTTTAGTCTTGGTTTAGTCCTGGTTTAGTCTTGGTGTAGTCCTGGTTTAGTCTTGGTTTAGTCCTGGTTTAGTCTTGGTGTAGTCCTGGTTTAGTCTTGGTTTAGACCTGGTTAAGTCTTGGTTTAGACCTGGTTTAGTCCTGGTTTAGTCCTGGTTTAGTCCTGGTTTAGTCTTGGTTTAGTCCTGGTTTAGACCTGGTTTAGTCTTGGTTTAGTCCTGGTTTAGTCCTGGTTTAGTCCTGGTTTAGACCTGGTTTAGTCTTGGTTTAGTTCAGTCCTGGTTTAGTTCTGGTTTAGTCCTGGTTTAGTCCTGGTTTAGTCCTGGTTTAGTCTTGGTTTAGTCCTGATTTAGTCCTGGTTTAGTCCTGGTTTAGACCTGGTTTAGTTCTGGTTTAGACCTGGTTTAGACCTGGTTTAGTTCTGGTTTAGACCTGGTTTAGTCCTGGTTTAGCCCTGGTTTAGACCTGGTTTAGACCTGGTTTAGTCCTGGTTTAGTCCTGGTTTAGTCCTGGTTTAGACCTGGTTTAGTCCTGTTTTAGTTCTGGTTTAGTTCTGGTTTAGACCTGGTTTAGTCCTGGTTTAGTCCTGGTTTAGTTCCTGGTTTAGTCCTGGTTTAGTCCTGGTTTAGACCTGGTTTAGTACTGGTTTAGACCTGGTTTAGTCCTGGTTTAGTCCTGGTTTAGTTCTGGTTTAGTCCTGGTTTAGTCCTGTTTTAGTTCTGGTTTAGTTCTGGTTTAGACCTGGTTTAGACCTGGTTTAGTCCTGGTTTAGTCCTGGTTTAGTTCTGGTTTAGTCCTGGTTTAGTCCTGGTTTAGTCCTGGTTTAGTTCTGGTTTAGTCCTGGTTTAGACCTGGTTTAGTCCTGGTTTAGTCCTGGTTTAGTTCTGGTTTAGTCCTGGTTTTAGACCTGGTTTAGTCCTGGTTTAGACCTGGTTTAGTCCTGGTTTAGTTCTGGTTTAGTCCTGGTTTAGTCCTGGTTTAGTTCTGGTTTAGACCTGGTTTAGTCCTGTTTTAGTTCTGGTTTAGACCTGGTTTAGTCCTGTTTTAGTTCTGGTTTAGTTCTGGTTTAGACCTGGTTTAGTCCTGGTTTAGTCCTGGTTTAGACCTGGTTTAGTTCTGGTTTAGTCCTGGTTTAGTCCTGGTTTAGTTCTGGTTTAGACCTGGTTTAGTCCTGTTTTAGTTCTGGTTTAGTTCTGGTTTAGACCTGGTTTAGACCTGGTTTAGTCCTGGTTTAGTCCTGGTTTAGTTCTGGTTTAGTCCTGGTTTAGTCCTGGTTTAGACCTGGTTTAGTCCTGGTTTAGACCTGGTTTAGTCCTGGTTTAGTCCTGGTTTAGTTCTGGTTTAGTCCTGGTACAAACGCTGGGCTCTGATTGGTCTGTTTTTATGAATGGACTCTTGTCGTCCAATCAGGATCATGTGATGTGGCCGTTATAAAAGCTCTGCTCTCAGGAAACTCACAACAGTACTACAAATACTACAAATACTACAAATACTACGAGTACTACAAATACTAGTACTACCAATACTACAAATACTAATACTACAAATACTACAAATACTACGAGTACTACAAGTACTACCAGTACTACTACTGTATTTTTACTACATATTTTTTCTACTTCTGTTTGAAAACAATCGAAATGCACAGCAAAGACTTCATCAGGTAAGAACTGTGTGTCAGGTCCTCCTGTGTGTGTCAGGTCCTCCTGTGTGTGTCAGATCCTCATGTGTGTGTCAGATCCTCATGTGTGTGTCAGGTCCTCCTGTGTGTGTCAGGTCCTCCTGTGTGTGTCAGGTCCTCCTGTGTGTGTCAGGTCCTCCTGTGTGTGTCAGGTCCTCCTGTGTGTGTCAGGTCCTCATGTGTGTGTCAGGTCCTCATGTGTGTGTCAGGTCCTCCTGTGTGTGTCAGGTCCTCCTGTGTGTGTCAGTGTGTCAGGTCCTCGTGTGTGTGTCAGGTCCTCGTGTGTGTGTCAGGTCCTCCTGTGTGTGTCAGGTCCTCCTGTGTGTGTCAGGTCCTCGTGTGTGTGTCTGGTCCTCCTGTGTGTGTCAGGTCCTCCTGTGTGTGTCAGGTCCTCATGTGTGTGTCAGGTCCTCCTGTGTGTGTCAGGTCCTCCTGTGTGTGTCAGGTCCTTCTGTGTGTGTCAGGTCCTCCTGTGTGTGTCAGATCCTCATGTGTGTGTCAGGTCCTCCTGTGTGTCAGGTCCTCCTGCGTGTGTCAGGTCCTCCTGTGTGTGTCAGGTCCTCATGTGCGTGTCAGGTCCTCGTGTGTGTCAGGTCCTCATGTGTGTCAGGTCCTCCTGTGTGTGTCAGGTCCTCCTGTGTGTCAGGTCCTCCTGTGTGTGTCAGGTCCTCCTGTGTGTGTCAGGTCCTGGTGTGTGTGTCAGGTCCTCCTGTGTGTCAGGTCCTCCTGTGTGTGTCAGGTCCTCATGTGTGTGTCAGGTCTTGAAGAGTTCACTGAACTTGTTGAATGGATTTATGATGTAATCAGATTATCCTGGTTTAGTTACGTGTACATTTACAGTAACAGTACTTTTACTTGAGTACTGTGTACTACAGTAACAGTACTTTTACTTGAGTACTGTGTACTACAGTAACAGTACTTTTACTTGAGTACTGTGTAGTACAGTAACAGTACTTTTACTTGAGTACTGTGTAGTACAGTAACAGTACTTTTACTTGAGTAATCCGTAGTACAGTAACAGTACTTTTACTTGAGTACTGTGTAGTACAGTAACAGTACTTTTACTTTAGTACTGTGTAGTACAGTAACAGTACTTTTACTTGAGTACTGTGTACTACAGTAACAGTACTTTTACTTGAGTACTGTGTACTACAGTAACAGTACTTTTACTTGAGTACTGTGTAGTACAGTAACAGTACTTTTACTTTAGTACTGTGTACTACAGTAACAGTACTTTTACTTTAGTACTGTGTAGTACAGTAACAGTACTTTTACTTTAGTACTGTGTAGTACAGTAACAGTACTTTTACTTGAGTACTGTGTAGTACAGTAACAGTACTTTTACTTGAGTAATCCGTAGTACAGTAACAGTACTTTTACTTGAGTACTGTGTAGTACAGTAACAGTACTTTTACTTGAGTAATCCGTAGTACAGTAACAGTATTTTTACTTGAGTACTGTGTACTACAGTAACAGTACTTTTACTTGAGTACTGTGTACTACAGTAACAGTACTTTTACTTGAGTACTGTGTAGTACAGTAACAGTACTTTTACTTGAGTACTGTGTAGTACAGTAACAGTACTTTTACTTCGTCACATCAGGTTTGGTCCAGATCAGTTCATGATGTTTCTTTGTGAGACCTGATTTTGTTTTTATATTTGTCACTTCCTGTCCTCCGCGTTTGACCTTATTTGGTCACTTCCTGTCCTGTGCCTTTGACCTTATTTGGTCACTTCCTATCCTCTGCCTTTGACCTTATTTGGTCACTTCCTGTCCTGTGCCTTTGACCTTATTTGTAACCCTAACCTCATTTGTTGGGGTGTTGGACCAGAACCTGGACCTCCTCAGGCTCCAGGACAGGATCTGGGACAGGTCCATTTTAGGATCAGGATCAGGACTTTGTTTCTGGACAAAATGTTGAAGTAAACCCCAGGATCCTGAGTCGGAGCTTCAGAAAACTGACTCAGAGTCAAACGTCGAGATGAGTTTATGACTCCTCCTCTTCTTCTCTGATTGACAGCCACGACGAGTACCAGCAGGCCGCCGATTGGCTGCTGGCGCACACGAAGCTCCGCCCCCAGGTGGCGATCATCTGCGGGTCGGGTCTGGGCCTCCTGGCCGACGCCCTCCAGAACCAGGACGTGTTCAACTACACCCAGATCCCAGGGTTCCCCCACAGCACAGGTACTGAACCAGGTCTAAACCGGGTCTAAACCGGGTCTAAACCGGGTCTGAACCAGGACTAAAACAGGACTAAAACAGGACTAAACTGGGTCTAAACCGGGTCTGAACCAGGACTAAAACAGGACTAAACTGGGTCTAAACTGGGTCTAAACCGGGTCTAAACCAGGATAAAACAGGACTAAACCGGGTCTAAACCGGGTCT
>NW_026571207.1:228223-255723 GCF_026225935.1 Boleophthalmus pectinirostris | reverse complement strand
TACTACAAGTACTACTACAAGTACTACTACTACTACTACTGTACGACAGCGACGAGGAACCTGAGGTACTACAAGTACTACAAGTACTACTACAAGTACTACTACTACTACTACTACTGTACGACAACGACGAGGAACCTGAGGTACTACAAGTACTACTACTACTACTGTACGACAGCAACGAGGAACCTGAGGTACTACAAGTACTACAAGTACTACAACAAGTACTACTACTACTACTACTACTACTACTGTATGACAGCGACGAAGAACCTGAGGAACTACAAGTACTACAAGTACTATTACAAGTACTACTACTACTACTACTACTACTACTACTGTACGACAGCGACGAGGAACCTGAGGTACTGTAAGTACTACTAGTACTGCTAATACTGCTAGTACTACTACAAATACTAAAAATACTTCTTCTGCTCCTTCCAGAGTTTTCCAGTGAAAAACGAGCGCTCCTCTTTCTCTTTCTCCTCTCGTCCAATCACGTCGTCCACTTCGCTCTTTGCCCCGCCCTCCTCTCTGGCGATTGGCCGTAGACTGGCGACGCCGGCGGGCGCCACGTCCCCGGCCCCGCCCCTGCCGCCACGGGTCAAAGGTCAGTCACGCGTTTCCGTTTTTGACGTCAACGTTTTCCTCTTTCGTCCAATCACGCGCGAGTGTGTGCAGCCCCTCCCCCCGTGGGCGGAGACGAGGACGAGGAGGCGGAGCTCTTCCTCGCGCAGACGGGAAACAGGAAGTGCTCCCTGACCCCGCCCCCTGTGGCCGCGAGACGCAAAAGGACGTGCTCCGAGTCCAACAAACACGGTAACGACCCCTGCTACCCCCTACTGCCCCCTTCTGCCCCTACTTCCCCTACTGCCCCCTACTACTGCCCCTACTGCCCCCCCACTGCCCCCTACTGCCCCTACTGCCTCTACTGCCCCCCACTGCCCCTACTGCCCGTACTGCCCCCACTGCCCCTACTGCCCCTACTGCCCCCACTGCCCCTACTGCCCCCTACTACTGCCCCTACTGCCCCTCCCCACTGCCCCCTACTGCCCCTACTGCCTCTACTGCCCCCCACTGCCCCCTACTGCCCCCTACTGCCCCCTACTGCCCCCTACTGCCCCTACTGCCCCTACTGCCCCCCACTGCCCCCTACTGCCCCTACTGCCCCCTACTGCCCCCTACTGCCCCCTACTGCCCCTACTGCCCCTACTGCCCCTACTGCCCCTACTGCCCCTACTGCCCCTACTGCCCCCCTACTGCCCCTACTGCCCCTACTGCCCCTACTGCCCTACTGCCCTACTACTGCCCCTACTGCCTCTACTGCCCCTACTACTGCCTCTACTGCCTCTACTGCCCCTACTGCCTCTACTGCCCCCACTGCCCCTACTGCCCCCTACTGCCCCTGCCCCCTACTGCCCCCTTCTGCCCCTACTGCCCCTACTACTGCCCCTACTGCCCCTACTGCCCCCTACTGCCCCTACTGCCCCCCACTGCCCCTACTGCCCCTACTGCCCCCTTCTGCCACTACTTCCCCTACTGCCCCCTACTACTGCCCCTACTGCCCTACTGCCCCCTACTGCCTCTACTGCCCTCTACTGCCCCTACTGCCTCTACTGCCTCTACTGCCCTACTGCTACTGCCTCTACTGCCTACTACTGCCTCTACTGCCTCTACTGCCCCTACTGCCTCTACTGCCTCTACTGCCCTCTACTGCCCTACTGCCTCTACTACTGCCCCCCTACTGCCCTACTGCCTACTGCCCCTACTGCCCTACTGCCACTGCCCCTACTGCCCCTACTGCCCCTACTGCCCCCTACTTCCCCTACTGCCCCCTACTTCCCCTACTGCCCCCTACTACTGCCCCTACTGCCCCCACTGCCCCTACTGCCCCTACTGCCCCTACTGCCCCTGCTACTGCCCCTACTGCCCCTACTGCCCCTACTGCCCCTACTGCCCCCCCTACTGCCCTACTGCCCTCTACTGCCCCTACTGCCCTACTGCCCTACTGCCCCCTACTGCCCTACTGCCCCCTACTGCCCCTACTGCCCCTACTGCCCCTACTGCCCCTACTGCCCCCTACTGCCCTACTGCCCCTACTGCCCCCCTACTGCTGCCCCTACTGCCCCTACTGCCCCTACTGCCCCTACTGCCCCCTACTGCCCTACTGCCCCTACTGCCCTGCCTACTGCCCCTACTGCCCCTACTGCCTCTACTGCCCTACTGCCCCCTACTGCCCCTACTGCCCCTACTGCCTACTGCCCCCTACTGCCCCTACTGCCCCTACTGCCCCTACTGCCCCCTACTGCCCTACTGCCCCTACTGCCCCCTACTGCCCCTACTGCCCCTACTGCCCCTACTGCCCCTACTGCCCCCTACTGCCCCCTACTGCCCCCTACTGCCCCTACTGCCCCTACTGCCCCCTACTACTGCCCCTACTGCCCCTACTGCCCCCTACTGCCCCCTACTGCCCCTGCCTACTGCCTCTACTGCCCCCTGCCTACTGCCTCTACTGCCTCTACTGCCCCTACTGCCCCTACTGCCTCTACTGCCCTACTGCCTACTGCCTCTACTGCCCTACTGCCTCTACTGCCTCTACTGCCCCTACTGCCCCTACTGCCCTACTGCCCCTACTGCCTCTACTGCCCCTACTGCCTCTACTGCCTCTACTGCCTCTACTGCCCCTACTGCCTCTACTGCCCCTACTGCCTCTACTGCCCCTACTGCCTCTACTGCCTCTACTGCCCCTACTGCCTCTACTGCCTCTACTGCCCTGCCTACTGCCCTACTGCCCCTACTGCCCCTACTGCCCCTACTGCCTCTACTGCCCTACTGCCCCTACTGCCTACTGCCCTACTGCCCCTACTGCCCCTACCTCTACTGCCCTACTGCCCTACTGCCTCTACTGCCTCTACTGCCCTACTGCCTCTACTGCCCCTGCCTCTACTGCCCCTACTGCCCCTACTGCCCCTACTGCCCCTACTGCCCCCTACTGCCTACTGCCTCTACTGCCCTACTGCCCTACTGCCTCTACTGCCCCTACTGCCCCCCACTGCCCCTACTGCCCCTACTGCCCCCTACTGCCCCCTACTGCCTCTACTGCCCCTACTGCCCTACTGCCCTACTGCCCCTACTGCCTACTGCCCTACTGCCCTACTGCCCCTACTGCCTCTACTGCCCTACTGCCTCTACTGCCCTACTGCCCCTACTGCCTCTACTGCCCCTACTGCCCCTACTGCCCCTACTGCCTCTACTGCCTCTACTGCCTCTACTGCCCTACTGCCCTACTACTGCCCTACTACTGCCTCCTACTGCCTCTACTGCCCCTACTACTGCCTCTACTGCCCCTACTGCCTACTGCCTCTACTGCCCTACTGCCCCCTACTGCCCCTACTGCCCCTACTGCCCCTACTGCCCCTACTGCCCTACTGCCTCTACTGCCTCTACTGCCCCTACTGCCCCTACTGCCCCTACTGCCCTACTGCCCCCTACTGCCTCTACTGCCTCTACTGCCCCTACTGCCTCTACTGCCTCTACTGCCCCTACTGCCTCCTACTGCCCCTACTGCCCTACTGCCCTACTGCCCTCTACTGCCCCTACTGCCTCTACTGCCTCTACTGCCTCTACTACTACTGCCTCTACTGCCCCTACTGCCTCTACTGCCTACTGCCTACTGCCTCTACTGCCTCTACTGCCCCTACTGCCTACTACTGCCCCCTACTGCCCTACTGCCCCCTACTGCCTCTACTGCCTCTACTGCCCCTACTGCCTCTACTGCCTCTACTGCCCCTACTGCCCCTACTGCTACTGCCTCTACTGCCCCCTACTGCCTCTACTGCCCCTACTGCCTCTACTGCCTCTACTGCCCCTACTGCCTCTACTGCCCTACTGCCTCTACTGCTGCCCCTACTGCCTCTACTGCCTCTACTGCCTCTACTGCCTCTACTGCCCTACTGCCCCTACTGCCTCTACTGCCTCTACTGCCTCTACTGCCCCTACTGCCTCCTACTGCCTACTGCACTGCCCCTACTGACTGCCCTACTGCCTCTACTGCCCCTACTGCCTCTACTGCCTCTACTGCCTCTACTGCCCTACTGCCTCTACTGCCTCTACTGCCTCTACTGCCCTACTGCCCCCTACTGCCTCTACTGCCTCTACTGCCTCTACTGCCTCTACTGCCCCTACTGCCTCTACTGCCTCTACTGCCCCTGTTGACTCCTTAAATGTTCAGGATTTAGTTTTTCATGCCCTCGACCCTCACCTGAGTCCAGATCTCAGAGTCCAGCCCCGGACCTCCCGTGGCCCCGCCTCCTCCGTAGATGGCCCCGCCTCCTCCGTACATGGCCCCGCCTCCTCGCGCTCGCAGTGAGTCGGAGTTTTATTTTGATTTTTCTAAACGTTTTCTTTTCTGTTTAACACGACCTGCTTCTGTCCTCAGAGCGACGCCCGCCAACGCCGACCGCCACAGCAGAGGCAAGTCCGGGTCTAGTCCTGGTCTAGTCCTGGTCTAGTCCTGATTTAGTCCTTCTTAAGTCCTGGTTCAGACCTGTTTTTGTTCTGATTTGGGTCTTTTTTAGTCCTGTTTGGGTCAAGGTCCAGTCCGGGTCCAGTCCTGGTCCAGTCCTGGTTTAGTCCTGGTTCAGTTCTGGTTTAGTCCTGGTTCAGTTCTGGTTTAGTCCTGGTCTAGTCCTGGTTTAGTCCTGGTCTAGTCCTGGTCTAGTCCTGGTCTAGTCCTGATTCAGTCCTGGTCTAGTCCTGGTTCAGTCTTGGTCTAGTCCTGGTCTAGTCTTGGTCTAAGTCTTTGTCTCTGCAGGAGTCCGTCGCGCCGACAGCGATGTTTCTTATTCGTCCAATCAGATTAACTCTGACAGAAGCCCGGCCAATCAGAGGTCTCAGAGCCTGGAGAACGACAGCCGAGGGCCCGCCCCCCAACCCAGGCCTCGCACTTCATTGGTCAGTCTTGGTTTAGACCTGCTTTAGTCCTGGTTTAGTCCTGGTTCAGTCCTGGTTTAGTCCTGGTTTAGTCCTGGTTTAATGCTTGTTGTTTTGTTGTTTTTCAGGTGGGTGGGGGGAGAGGCGGGGTCAGGGCGAGAGGGGGCGGGGCTGGAGGCAGCGTCACCACGGTGATTGAGTGCGTGGTGGCCCCTCCCCCCATCGCCGCGGTGACGGAGCGCGTGGTGGCGATGTACGACTGCGACGCCGACCACGGAGACGAGCTGAGCTTCAGAGAAGGACAAATCCTCATGGTCCACGAGAAACCAGATCCGGACTGGTGGGTCAGTACTAAAACTACTACTACTACTACTACTACTACTACTAGTACTACTACTACTACTACTATTTTTTCTTCTTGTGTTTCAGGTTGGTTCTGTAATTGATGCTCCAGATCAGAGAGGACTGTTCCCTGCTTCATTTGTCCAAGAACTCGACTGAGACCAGAGACCAGACCAGAGACCAGAGACCAGAGACCAGAGACCAGACCAGACCAGAGACCAGAGACCAGACCAGAGACCAGAGACCAGACCAGGTTTTGAGGTGTTGCAGCATTTGGACCAATCATATTCCTCGCTGCAGGTCACATGATCGTCTCTGTTCAGTTTGGACCAAATCTTCTCTAATTTATTTCCGTATATATTTTATTTGTTTGTTTGTTTATTCATTTGTTTGTTTGTTTGTTGACTCTTTACGCATGTTTACACTAAATAAACTTCCCTCTTGTTCCTGCTACAGTTTGGTGTCATGTTTTTATGGAGAATTGTCATGTGGGAGCATGGGGGTGGAGCCTCGTACAGTGTCAGTATCATATGTGTCATTATCATATGTGTAATTATCACGTGTCATTATCATATGTGTAATTATGTGTGTCATTATCATGTGTGTCATCACATGGGTCATTATGTGTGTCATTATCATATGTGTAATTATCATGTGTTTCATTATCACATGGGTCATTATTGTGTGTAATTATCATGTCATTATGTCTGATTATCACGTGTCATTGTCACATGTGCCATTATCATGTGTTTAATTATGTGTCATGTGTGTCATTATCACGTGTGTCATCATGTGTCATTATGTGTGTCATTATCATGTCATTATCATGTGACATCACGTTTGTCATTGCCACATGTGTCATTATCATGTGTCATCACACGTGTCATCATGTGTCATTATCACATGTGTCATTATCACGTGTCATCACGTTTGTCATTGTCACATGTGTCATTATCACATGTCATTATCACATGTGCCATTATCATGTGTGTAATTATGTGTCATGTGTGTCATTATCACATTGGTCATTATCATGTCATTATCACGTGTCATCATGTGTCATTGTATGTGTCATTATCATAAGTCATTATCATGTGACATCATGTTTGTCATTGCCACATGTGTCATTATCATGTGTCATCACACGTGTCATCATGTGTCATTATCACGTGTCATTATCACATGTCATCACGTTTGTCATTGTCACATGTATCATTCACGTGTCATTATCACATGTGTCATTATCACGTCATTATCATGTGTGTCATTATCACGTGTCATTATGTGTCATTATCACATGTCATTATCACGTGTGTCATTATCATGTGTCATTATCACATGTCATTATCATGTGTCATTATCACGTGTCATTATCATGTGTCATTATCACATGTCATTATCATGTGTCATTATCACATGTGTCATTATCACGTGTCACGGGCGGCACAGGAAGTCACATCAAACACAGATCGGGGCAAAATGGCTTAATTACAAATTTAAAATGTATTTTCCTTAAAACAAATAAATACAAAAAATTCAACATTTCATTTCATATAAAAACTTTTCACCAGAGGAATTCACACAGAAACAACGTCACAGAGCTGAGCGCCCTCCACAGGTGAACAGGTGAAGTCCGAGCGCGGCGAAGGCCAAGGTCGGCTCCTCCCCCTCGGCCCAAAGTGCTGAGATTTAAAAAGGCTCAAAGTGAAAATAAAAAAAATATAAAACAAAGTCCCGCCCACAGCTGAGCCCCGCCCACAGCTGAGCCCCGCCCACAGCCGAGCCCCGCCCACTGAGTCCACAGGAAGTTTACATAATTATTCACAAATAAAACAGTAAAAAGAGGCACTGGCCACGGTTCAGCAAGAAACCTGGTTTAGTCCTGGTTTAGTCCTGGTTGAGGTTCCATGCTGATATTCCGACATGTCGATCTTTACACGTCGGCGTCTAATTGTCGGAGCAGCGGCATAAACGTTATTTTTCAAGAACCGTGAGGGAAAGAAGAAAAGAAGTTTGCTGAGAGTTGAAGAGGACGTGAAACTGTTCGAAGGTAAACGGGCTCTGGAACAGACGCTCCACAGAACCGACACGGAACAGACGCTCCACCGAACCGACACGTAACAGACGCTACACCGAACCGACACGGAACAGACGCTACACCGAACCGAACAGACGCTCCACCGAACACGAACAGCCGCTCCACCGAACCGACACGGAACAGACGCTCCACACCGAACCGACACGAACAGACGCTCCACCGAAACCGACACGGAACAGACGCTCCACCGAACCGAACCGACACGGAACAGACGCTCCACCGAACCGACACGTAACAGACGCTACACCGAACCGACACGGAACAGACGCTCCACCGAACCGACACGTAACAGACGCTACACCGAACCGACACGTAACAGACGCTCCACCGAACCGACACGGAACAGACGCTCCACCGAACCGACACGTAACAGACGCTACACCGAACCGACACGGAACAGACGCTCCACCGAACCGACACGTAACAGACGCTCCACCGAACCGACACAGAACAGACGCTCCACCAAACCGACACGTAACAGACGCTCCACAGAACCGACACGTAACAGACGCTCCACAGAACCGACACGTAACAGACGCTACACAGAACCGACACGTAACAGACGCTCCACCGAACTGACACGAAACAGACACGTAACAGACGCTCCACCGAACCGACACGTAACAGACGCTCCACAGAACCGACACGTAACAGACGCTCCACCGAACCGACACGTAACAGACACGTAACAGATGCTCCACCGAACCGACACGTAACAGACACAGAACAGACACGTAAACAGACGCTCCACAGAACCGACACGTAACAGACGCTCCACCGAACAGACACGTAACAGACACGTAACAGACGCCTGCAGCTCTGTGGTCGGACGTAAAAGGACGTGTGGGAATAACGAGACTAAAAGCATCAAATAAACGAAAAAAAAAAAGTCTAAATAGAGACATGTCGGAATGAAGGGATGTCGGAACAGGCAGCAGACCCCCTGTTTTAGTCCTGGTCTAGTCCTGGTCTAGTCCTGGTCTAGTCCTGGTTTAGTCCTGGTTCAGTCCTAGTTTAGTCCTGGTTTAGTCCTGGTTCAGTCCTAGTTTAGTCCTGGTTTAGTCCGGGGTACAGGTGGACTTTCCCGTCCTGGTTGAGTCTCTGGAGGATGCTCGTCTCGTATTCTCCGTTGTGGACTCCGGTTTTCCGGAACGCTCCGGCGAAACGGTTCTGCTCCCAGTAATGATGCCAATCCCCGTGCCCGTCTGCACCGAAGCCGAACACCGAGACCTGAGCCAATCACAGGAGAGAGAGGGTTTAAACGGGCCAATCAGAGCAGAGAAACAACAACATACTTTAGACTCACTAAGAACCAGGTTTAGTCTAGTCCCCGGTTTAGTCCTGGTCTAATCCCAGTATCAGTCACGATCTAGTCCCAGTCCGCACCTGGTTTAGTCCCAGTACTGGTTTAGTCCCAGTGTCAGTTCCGGTCTAATCATGGTATCAGTCCTGGCCTAGCCCCGGTCTAGTCCTGGTCCAGTTCCGGTCCGGTTCCGGTTTGTTCCCTGGTCTAGTCCCGTCTAGTCCTGATCTGATCCTGGTCCCAGTCCCGTCCTGGTCCCGTCCCATCGTGGTCCCGTCCCGGTCCTGTCGCTGTCTGGTCCTGTCCCGGTCCCGTACCCGGTCCCATCCCGGTCCCGTCCTGGTCCCGTCCCGATCCCATCTTGGTCCCTGTCCCGTCCCGGTCTGGTCCAGTCCCGTCCCGATCCCGGTCCTGTCTTGGTCCCAGTCCCGTCCCGGTCCCGTCTTAGTCCTGGTCCCGTCCCGGTCTGGTTCCGGTCCCGTCCCGGTCCTGTCGCGGTACCGGTCCCGTCTCGGTCCCGTGCGGTCGTGGTCTGGTCCCGGTCCCGTCTCGGTCCCAGTCCCATCCCGGTCCCGGTCTCGTCTCAGTCCCATCTCGGTCCCGTCCCGGTCCCGGTCCCGTCTCAGTCCCATCTCGGTCCCGTCCCGGTCCCGTCCCGGTCCCGTCCCGGTCCCGTCCGGTCCCGTCCCGGTCCCGTCTCGGTCCCGTCCCGGTCCCGTCCCGTTCCCGGTCTCGTCCCGGTCTCGTCTCGGTCCCGGTCCCGGTCCCCGGTCCCGTCCCGTCCGGTCCCTCGTCCCGGTCCCGTCTCGGTCCCGTCCCCGTCCCGTCCCCGTCCGGTCCCGTCCCCGGTCCCGTCCGGTCCGGTCTCGTCCCGGTCTCGTCTCGGTCCCGTCCCGGTCCCGTCCCGGTCCCGGTCCCGTCCCGTCCCGTCCCGTCCCGGTCCCGTCCGGTCCGTCTCGTCCCGGTCCCGTCTCGGTCCGTCCCGGTCCCGGTCCCGGTCCCGTCCCCGGGTCTCGTCCCGTCCCGGTCCGTCCGGTCCCGTCCCGGTCCCGTCCCGGTCCCGTCCCGGTCCCGTCCCGGTCCCGGTCCCGGTCCCGGTCCCGTCTCGGTCCCGTCGGTCCCGTCCCGGTCCCGTCCCGTCCCGTCCCGGTCCCGGTCCCGTCCGTCCCGTCCCGTCCCGGTCCCGTCCCGTCCCGGTCCCGTCCCGGTCCCGTCGTCCCGTCCCGTCCCGGTCCCCCGTCCCGGTCCCGGTCCCGGTCCCGTCTCGGTCCCGTCTCAGTCCCGGTCCCGTCTCAGTCCCGTCTCGGTCCCGTCCTGGGCCCGTCCCTGGTCCCGTCCCGGTCCCGTCCCGGTCCCGTCCCCGGTCCGTCCGGTCCCGTCTCGGTCCCGTCTCGGTCCCGTCTCGGTCCCGTCCGGTCCCGTCCCGGTCCCGTCCCGGTCCCGTCCCGGTCCCGGTCCCCGGTCCCGGTCCCGGTCCCGTCCCGGTCTCGTCTCGGTCCCATCCGGTCCCGTCCCGTCCGGTCCCGGGCCCGGTCCCGTCTCGGGTCCCGTCCGTCCCGGTCCCGTCCCGTCCCGTCCCGTCTCCGTCCGGTCCCGTCCGGTCCCGTCCCGTCCCGTCCCGTCCCGTCCCGTCTCGGTCCCGTCTCGGTCCCGTCCCGGTCCCGGTCCCGTCGGTACCCGGTCGCAGGTGTGCAGGGCGTAGATGACGGCGATGAGCCCGGTGGACGGGTAGCGCCCGTGGTTCTGGGTCCAGCGCTCGTGGACGTATCTGAAGAATTCTGGACTCAAGACCAGAACCCGGTCTGGATCCGCCGAGACCCGGTCCTTCACCCGCATGTAGGTCCTGAACCAATCAGAGGAGAGAGGGTTAGGGTTTGACTCAGGTCTCACTCAGGTCACTCAGGTCTCACTCAGGTCACTCAGGTCTCACTCAGGTCACTCAGGTCTCACTCAGGTCTCACTCAGGTCACTCAGGTCTCACTCAGGTCTCACTCAGGTCACTCATGTCTCACTCAGGTCACTCAGGTCTCACAAGTCTCACTCAAGTCTCACTCAGGTCACTCAGGTCTCACTCAGGTCACTCAGGTCTCACATGTCTCACTCAGGTCTCACTCAGGTCTCACTCAGGTCTCACATGTCTCACTCAGGTCACTCAAGTCTCACTCAGGTCTCACTCAGGTCTCACTCAGGTCACTCAGGTCTCACTCAGGTCAATCAGGTCTCACTCAGGTCACTCATGTCTCACTCAGGTCACTCAGGTCTCACAAGTCTCACTCAAGTCTCACTCAAGTCTCACTCTGGTCACTCAGGTCTCACTCAGATCTCACTCAGGTCACTCAGGTCTCACATGTCTCACTCAGGTCACTCAAGTCTCACTCAGGTCACTCAGGTCTCACTCAGGTCTCACATGTCTCACTCAGGTCACTCAAGTCTCACTCAGGTCTCACTCAGGTCTCACTCAAGTCTCACTCAGGTCACTCAGGTCTCACTCAGGTCACTCAAGTCTCACAAGTCTCACTCAAGTCTCACTCAGGTCACTCAGGTCTCACTCAGATCTCACTCAGGTCACTCAGGTCTCACATGTCTCACTCAGGTCACTCAAGTCTCACTCAAGTCTCACTCAGGTCACTCAGGTCTCACTCAGGTCTCACATGTCTCACTCAGGTCACTCAAGTCTCACTCAGGTCTCACTCAAGTCTCACTCAGGTCTCACTCAGGTCCCTCAGGTCTTACATGGTGATGTTCCCGGTGGTCAGGGCGCTCCGGACCCACTCCAGGTCTCGGATCTTGAAGGGCACGAGGACCAGGTGGACTCGAGGCGGCAGGTCCACGGCGCTCTCCGGGTACAGGAAGTGATGCGTAGTGCGATTCCCCACGTCCCGTTCAAAGCCCCAAGTCACAGCGCGGTTCATCCTGAGACCAGAACCACAACTCAGACCAGGACTAGACCAGGACTAGACCAGGACCAGAACCACAACTCAGACCAGGACTAGACCAGGACCAGAACCACAACTCAGACCAGGTCTAAACCAGGACTAAACCAGGACTAAACCAGGTCTAAACCAGGACTAAACCAGGTCTAAACCAGGACTAAACCAGGACTAAACCAGGTCTAAACCAGGACTAAACCAGGTCTAAACCAGGTCTAAACCAGGACTAAACCAGGTCTAAACCAGGTCTAAACCAGGACTAAACCAGGTCTAAACCAGGACTAAACCAGGTCTAGCGTTAAGTGATAATGAGTCTGACTTTTTGGCGACGATGGTTTTGTGATGTAAATGTTTCACTCTGTTGAACACAGATTGTTTTTATTCTGTTCTCAGTGAACTTGTCGGACGACTTTCGATAACGGTCAGTACCTCGACTCACCGGACGCTGCTCACGGGGACGACACTCAGGTTTATGTCAAAAACCCAAACTATCCGTTTAAAGCGAGGTACGCTCGAGAAGGAATCGTTATCTGAAAGTAAACGACGCAATATTTCTGTTTGTACGTGAGTAATGTGACGCGCTGTAAGAGTCTGAGTGTAAAACGAGTCGATAAACACGACTTCTCCCCACTGCTTTTCAGAACCTTATTTTTATTTTTATTTCTATTTGTGGATATTATAACAAAAGTCTTTATGTATCTGTTGATTATTTCATATACAGTTTATTATTTACCGTATGATAATGCCATTTATTAATTATGATAATGTCATTTACTAATTATAATGTCATTTATTATTTATTATGTCATTTAGAATTTATGATAATGTCATTTATAATTTATGATAATGTCATTAATTATGATCATGCCATTTATTAATTATAATGTCATTTAGTATTTATGATTATGTCGTTTATTAATTATGATAATGTAATTTATTAATTATGATAATGTAATTTATTAATTATAATGTCATTTATTAATTATGATAATGCCATTTATTAATTACAATAATGTCATTTCAATTATGAGAATATCGTTTATGATTTATGATAATGTCATTTATTATTTATGATAATGTCATTTATTATTTATGGAAATATGTGAAATAAACGTATATTTCAGTAAAAAAGCATCTAAACGGGCGTCACCTGAGCACAGACTGGTGAGAGTCGATAAGGCGTCCGTAGCCTGAATTCCGGAGGTTTCCCGAGTTCCCGACGACGGCGCAGGTCCGACATAGCGAGGGGCGGGGCTTCTGCGGCTCCGGGGGCGGGGCTATGACCTTAAACAGCTCTGATATCACTTCCTGTAGAGAGCGGCCGTTTCCCGAACGCTGGAGAGACTGAAGAGACAAACAAGAACTAAACCAGGACTAAACCTGGACTAAACCAGGTCTAAACCAGGAATAAACCTGGACTAAACCAGGTCTAAACCTGGACTAAGCCTGGACTAAACCAGGACTAAATCAGGACTGAACCAGGTCTAAACCAGAACTAAACCAGGTCTAAACCAGGTCTAAGCCTGGACTAAACCAGGTCTAAACCTGGACTAAGCCTGGACTAAACCAGGACTAAACCAGGACTGAACCAGGTCTAAACCAGAACTAAACCAGGTCTAAACCAGGTCTAAACCTGGACTAAACCAGGTCTAAACCTGGACTAAACCAGGTCTAAACCAGGTCTAAACCTGGACTAAACCAGGTCTAAACCTGGACTAAGCCTGGACTAAACCAGGACTAAACCAGGACTGAACCAGGTCTAAACCAGAACTAAACCAGGTCTAAGCCTGGACTAAACCAGGACTAAACCAGGACTGAACCAGGTCTAAACCAGAACTAAACCAGGACTGAACCAGGTCTAAACCAGAACTAAACCAGGTCTAAACCAGGTCTAAACCAGGTCTAAACCTGGACTAAACCAGGACTAAACCAGGATTGGACCAGGACTAAACCAGGACTAAATCAGGACTAAACCAGAACTAAACCAGGTCTAAACCAGGACCGGACCAGGACTCACCATCCACCAGCTGAGGGCCTGGGGGTCGATGGTCTGGTTCTGCGTCAGGATTGGTCGCTTCTCGGGGTCGAATCTTTGTTTGAACCAATCGGAGCTCGACACGTCAGAGACGCAGGAATCACAACCGCACGACCTGAACACAAAGACCAAACCTCAGCCCACAAATCCAAGACCGGGATCAAAGTCCCGAGACCAGACCGGAGGAGCCGGATCATCCGGATCAACGCGTCAGAAGAACAAAGCGTCGTAGTACGAGACCGGTCTTGGTCTTCAGACCGGCCTCCTGTTTTTTGTGGTCTTGGTCTTGTCTCGGATTTGTCTCGGTTTTGTCTCGGTCTTGAAGGCATTTGGACTCGGTCTTGTCTCGGTCTCGAGTGATCAAATGTAGATAGATTCATAAAAACATTGATATAAATTTACAAAAATAACTAAAATACAAATTAATGTAGGAAATGACAAAGACGGTCTTGATTTGGTCTTGATTTGGTCTCGATTTGGTCTCGATTTGGTCTCGATGGGCCGTGGTCTTGGTCTTGTCCTGGTCTCTGGACCTTGTGGTCTTGGACCGGTCTTGGTCTTGACTCCAACATTAACCCAACAATCAGAATTATTTTGAAGAAAAATAAACGTGAAACATGATTCAGGAAGAAATTATGTTTTCTTTAAAATCAGAACAAACCAAACGCTTCAGAATTCAAATTAAATCACAATAATCGTTTCAATGTTTACATGAACTTGTAAAAGACAAATTCATCTTGATTCTGAATTAAATGATTTTAATTCTGAATTAAATGATTTTGACTCTGAATTAAATGATTTTGATTCTGAATTAAATGATTTTGACTCTAAATTAAATGGTTTTGATTCTGAATTAAATTATTTTGACTCTGAATTAAATGATTTTGATTCTGAATTAAATGATTTTGATTCTGAATTAAATGATTTTGACTCTAAATTAAATGGTTTTGATTCTGAATTAAATGATTTTGATTCTGAATTAAATGATTTTGATTCTGAATTAAATGATTTTGACTCTAAATTAAATGGTTTTGATTCTGAATTAAATTATTTTGACTCTGAATTAAATGATTTTGATTCTGAATTAAATGATTTTGATTCTGAATTAAATTATTTTGACTCTGAATTAAATGATTTTGATTCTGAATTAAATGATTTTGACTCTAAATTAAATGGTTTTGATTCTGAATTAAATGATTTTGACTCTGAATTAAATGATTTTGATTCTGAATTAAATGATTTTGATTCTGAATTAAATGATTTTGACTCTGAATTAAATGATTTTGATTCTGAATTAAATGATTTTGACTCTGAATTAAATTATTTTGATTCTGAATTAAATGATTCTGACTCTAAATTAAATGTTTTTGATTCTGAATTAAATGATTTTGATTCTGAATTAAATGATTTTGACTCTAATTTAAATGATTTTGACTCTGAATTAAATGATTTTGATTCTGAATTAAATGATTTTGACTCTGAATTAAATGATTTTGATTCTGAATTAAATGATTTTGATTCTGAATTAAATGATTTTGACTCTGAATTAAATGATTTTGATTCTGAATTAAATGATTTTGACTCTGAATTAAATGATTTTGACTCTGAATTAAATGATTTTGACTCTGAATTAAATGATTTTGATTCTGAATTAAATGATTTTGACTCTGAATTAAATTATTTTGATTCTGAATTAAATAATTTTGACTCTGAATTAAATGATTTTGATTCTGAATTAAATGATTTTGACTCTGAATTAAATGATTTTGACTCTGAATTAAATGATTTTGATTCTGAATTAAATGATTTTGACTCTGAATTAAATGATTTTGATTCTGAATTAAATTATTTTGACTCTGAATTAAATGCTTTTGATTCTGAATTAAATGATTTTGACTCTGAATTAAATGATTTTGATTCTGAATTAAATGATTTTGACTCTGAATTAAATGATTTTGATTCTGAATTAAATTATTTTGACTCTGAATTAAATTATTTTGATTCTGAATTAAATGATTTTGACTCTGAATTAAATGATTTTGACTCTGAATTAAATGATTTTGACTCTGAATTAAATGATTTTGATTCTGAATTAAATGATTTTGACTCTGAATTAAATGATTTTGATTCTGAATTAAATGATTTTGACTCTGAATTAAATGATTTTGATTCTGAATTAAATGATTTTGACTCTGAATTAAATGATTTTGATTCTGAATTAAATGATTTTGACTCTGAATTAAATTATTTTGATTCTGAATTAAATTATTTTGACTCTGAATTAAATGATTTTGATTCTGAATTAAATGATTTTGATTCAGTTGATCTAAAACGCCGCTCACCGTCGTCGGACTCACCGTTTCTCCGCCTCCTGTTTCCGCTCCAAAGCGTCGGGCGGGGGGCGTGTCCGGGGGTCAGAGGTCACGGGCTGCACAGATGCATGATGGGAACCAGAGTCTTGGGGCGAGGCGGCGGCGGCCGTCGGGCTGCGGGGGAGCGAGGTGAGAGACAGGAAGTGGCTGTGCGTGGCGAGCACGAGGAACAACACGGCGGCGGCCAACGTCAGCACGCACAGCCTCCTCCTCATCGCCATGACGACCGGGGCGGGGCTAAACCTGTGATGTCATCTGCAGGGGACGGGGGCGTGGCCTCGCATCATCAGCATCAGGACGTCCATAAAATGACACTTCCTGTGGGACAGAACAAGACCTGGTTCAGTCCTGGTTCAGTCCTGGTTCAGTCCTGGTTTAGTCCTGGTTTAGTTCTGGTTTAGTCCTGGTTTAGTTCTGGTTTAGTTCTGGTTTAGACCTGGTTTAGACCTGGTTTAGTCCTGGTTCAGTCCTGGTTGAGTCCTGGTTTAGTCCTGGTTTAGTTCTGGTTTAGTCCTGGTTTAGTCCTGGTTTAGTTCTGGTTTAGTCCTTATTCAGTCCTGGTTCAGTCCTGGTTTAGTCCTGGGTTAGTCCTGGTTTAGTCCTGGTTTAGTCCTGGTTCAGTTCTGGTTTAGTCCTGGTTCAGTCCTGGGTTAGTCCTGGTTTAGTTCTGGTTTAGTCCTGGTTCATGTTTGGACTTGTCTGAGCGCGCTCAGTTGAGCCGAGGCCCTGGGTCATGTGACTGTGAGCGAGGGCTGTGATTGGCTGCCTCCGGGAGGATGACATCATCAAAATCATCACAATAAAAACATGAGAAAAACGACACGGACCAGGATCCAAACCGGATCTGGAGAGTCCGGACCCGTTTGGAGGATGGTCCCAGGATCCAAACCGGATCTGGAGAGTCCGGACCCGTTTGGAGGATGGTCCCAGGATCCAAACCGGATCTGGAGAGTCTGGACCCTCACATCAGATTTAGAGTTTAAAAACTCAGAATTTCGCACAAAAACATGTCTGAATTATTTTTATTTTGAATTTTAGTTGCTGAAATTTTAAGAGTTTAAAATAAAAAATTAAAAATCACCCTTTAAAAATACTGCAGTACTTTACTGTATGACTGTAGTACTTTACCGTATGACTGTAGTACTTTACTGTATGACTGTAGTACTTTACCGTATGACTGTAGTACTTTAAAGTATGACTGTAGTACTTTACTGTATGACTGTAGTACTTTAGTACTGTAGTACTTTACTGTGTACTTTACTGTATGACTGCAGTACTTTACTGTATGACTGTAGTACTTTAAAGTATGACTGTAGTACTTTACTGTATGACTGTAGTACTTTACTGTATGACTGCAGTACTTTACTGTATGACTGCAGTACTTTAAAGTATGACTGTAGTACTTTAAAGTATGACTGTAGTACTTTACTGTATGACTGTAGTACTTTAAAGTATGACTGTAGTACTTTACCGTATGACTGTAGTACTTTACTGTATGACTGTAGTACTTTACTATATGACTGCAGTACTTTACTGTATGACTGTAGTACTTTAAAGTATGACTGTAGTACTTTACTGTATGACTGTAGTACTTTACTGTATGACTGCAGTACTTTACTGTATGACTGTAGTACTTTAAAGTATGACTGTAGTACTTTAAAGTATGACTGTAGTACTTTACCGTATGACTGCAGTACTTTACTGTATGACTGTAGTACTTTAAAGTATGACTGTAGTACTTTAAAGTATGACTGTAGTACTTTAAAGTATGACTGCAGTACTTTACTGTATGACTGTAGTACTTTAAAGTATGACTGTAGTACTTTAAAGTATGACTGCAGTACTTTAAAGTATGACTGTAGTACTTTAAAGTATGACTGTAGTACTTTACTGTATGACTGTAGTACTTTAAAGTATGACTGTAGTACTTTAAAGTATGACTGCAGTACTTTACTGTATGACTTAGTCTTGGTCTTGGTCCTGGTCCTGGTCTTGGTCCTGGTCCTGGTCTTGGTCCTGGTATTGGTCTTGGTCTTGGTCTTGGTCCTGGTCCTGGTCTTGGTCCTGGTCCTGGTATTGGTCTTGGTCCTGGTCTTGGTCCTGGTCCTGGTATTGGTCTTGGTCTTGGTCCTGGTCTTGGTCTTGGTCTTGGTCTTGGTCCTGGTCTTGGTCCTGGTCTTGGTCTTGGTCTTGGTCCTGGTCTTGGTCCTGGTCTTGGTCCTGGTCCTGGTATTGGTCTTGGTCTTGGTCCTGGTCCTGGTCTTGGTTTGTTTTAGAGTTTCATATAAAATGCACTTTCTTTTTCACTGAGTCTGAGACTAAACCAGGTCTAAACCAGGTCTAAGTCTAGACCAGGACTAAACCAGGACTAATCCAGGTCTAAGTCTAGACCAGGACTAAACCAGGACTAATCCAGGTCTAAGTCTAGACCAGGACTAAACCAGGACTAATCCAGGTCTAAGTCTAGACCAGGACTAAACCAGGACTAAACCAGGTCTAAGTCTAGACCAGGACTAAACCAGAACTAAACCAGGTCTAAGCCCAGACCAGGACTAAACCAGGTCTAAACCAGGTCTAAGTCTAGACCAGGTCTAAACCAGGACTAGACCCGGTCTAAATCTAGGCCAGGACTAAACCAGGACTAAACCAGGTCTAAGTCTAGACCAGGACTAAACCAGGACTAAACCAGGTCTAAGTCTAGACCAGGACTAAACCAGGACTAAACCAGGACTAAACCAGGTCTAAGTCTAGACCAGGACTAAACCAGGACTAAACCAGGTCTAAGTCTAGACCAGGACTAAACCAGGACTAAACCAGGTCTAAGTCTAGACCAGGACTAAACCAGGACTAAACCAGGACTAAACCAGGTCTAAGTCTAGACCAGGAACTAAACCAGGACTAAACCAGGTCTAAGTCTAGACCAGGACTAAACCAGAACTAAACCAGGTCTAAGTCTAGACCAGGACTAAACCAGGTCTAAACCAGGTCTAAGTCTAGACCAGGACTTGTGTGTCTTAAATGTGACCACAGGTCGTCTCTGATCTCACTTCCTGTTTCCGACGCCCTCGCACTTCCTGTTTACAATAAGATCAGCCTCAAACACCTGCTCCTGTCAGCTCCTGTCAGCTCCTGTCAGCACCTGTCAGTCAGCTCCTGTCAGCACCTGTCAGCTCCTGTCAGCTCCTGTCTGCTCCTGTCAGCTCCTGTCAGCTCCTGTCAGCACCTGTCAGCTCCTGTCAGCTCCTGTCAGCACCTGTCAGCTCCTGTCAGCTCCTGTCAGCTCCTGTCAGCACCTGTCAGCTGTCAGCTCCTGTCAGCTGTCTGCTCCTGTCAGCTCCTGTCAGCACCTGTCAGCTCCTGTCTGCTCCTGTCAGCTCCTGTCAGCTCCTGTCAGCTCCTGTCAGCTCCTGTCTGCTCCTGTCAGCTCCTGTCAGCACCTGTCAGCTCCTGTCTGCACCTGTCTGCTCCTGTCAGCACCTGTCAGCTCCTGTCTGCACCTGTCAGCTCCTGTCAGCACCTGTCAGCTCCTGTCTGCACCTGTCAGCTCCTGAGGGTCAGAGGTCAAACATGTTTAGTTTTTTTCTTTTTTTTTTCTAATAAAGTCTTAAAGAATCAAACCAGGTCTAAACCAGGACTAAACCAGGACTAAACCAGGACTAAACCAGGACTAGACCAGGTCTAAACCAGGACTAGACCAGGTCTAAACCAGGTCTAAACCAGGACTAAACCAGGACTAAACCAGGTCTAAACCAGGACTAGACCAGGTCTAAACCAGGTCTAAACCAGGACTAGACCAGGTCTAAACCAGGTCTAAACCAGGACTAGACCAGGTCTGGGTCTGGACTCGTGGATTTTCTCAGGTCAAAGTTTCTTTTGTAAAAACAAACAGAAACGACAGAACGAGAACATGCAGTAAAAGTATTTGTAGTACTTGTAGTATCTGTAGTAGTAATTGTAGTAGTAGTAGTAGTAGTTTTTGTAATATTTGTTGTACTTGTAGTAGTAGTAGTATTTGTAGTAGTATTTGTAGTACTTGTAGTAGTATTGTAGTAGTATTTGTAGTAGTATTTGTAGTACTTGTAGTACTTGTAGTAGTAGTATTAGTAGTAGTATTTGTAGTAGTATTTGTAGTATTTGTAGTAGTAGTAGTAGTAGTAGTAGTAGTATTTGTAGTAGTATTTGTAGTAGTAGTAGTATTGTAGTAGTATTTGTAGTAGTAGTAGTAGTGTAGTAGTATTTGTAGTAGTATTTGTAGTAGTATTGTAGTAGTATTTGTAGTAGTATTTGTAGTAGTAGTAGTAGTAGTATTTGTAGTAGTATTTTAGTAGTATTTGTAGTAGTACTTGTAGTAGTATTTGTAGTAGTATTTGTAGTAGTATTTGTAGTATTTAGTAGTATTTAGTAGTAGTAGTTTGTAGTAGTATTTGTAGTAGTAGTAGTAGTAGTATTTGTAGTAGTATTTGTAGTAGTATTTGTAGTAGTACTAGTAGTAGTAGTAGTTTGTAGTAGTATTTGTAGTAGTAGTTTGTAGTAGTATTTGTAGTAGTTTGTAGTATTTGTAGTAGTAGTAGTATTGTAGTAGTATTTGTAGTAGTAGTATTGTAGTAGTATTTAGTAGTAGTATTTGTAGTAGTATAGTAGTAGTAGTAGTTGTAGTAGTAGTTTTGTAGTAGTATTTGTAGTAGTAGTTTGTAGTAGTAGTAGTATTTGTAGTAGTATTTGTAGTAGTATTTGTAGTAGTAGTAGTATTTAGTAGTATTTGTAGTAGTTTGTAGTAGTAGTAGTAGTAGTAGTAGTATTTGTAGTAAGTAGTTTGTAGTAGTATTGTAGTAGTATTTGTAGTAGTATTTGTAGTAGTATTTGTAGTATTTGTAGTAGTATTTGTAGTACTTGTAGTAGTATTTGTAGTAGTATTTGTAGTAGTATTGTAGTAGTAGTAGTTGTAGTAGTATTTTTAGTAGTAGTATTTGTAGTACTTGTAGTAGTATTTGTAGTATAGTAGTAGTTATGTAGTAGTATTTGTAGTAGTTTTGTAGTAGTAGTATTTTAGTAGTAGTAGTATATTGTAGTAGTATTTGTAGTAGTTGTAGTAGTATTTGTAGTATTTGTTGTATTTGTAGTAGTTGTAGTATTTGTAGTAGTATTTGTAGTAGTATTGTAGTAGTATTTTAGTAGTAGTAGTAGTTTGTAGTAGTAGTAGTTGTAGTATTTTGTAGTAGTATTAGTTTGTAGTAGCTTGTAGTAGTAGTAGTAGTAGTATTTGTAGTAGTATTTGTAGTAGTATTTGTAGTAGTATTTGTAGTAGTAGTAGTAGTAGTTTGTAGTAGTATTTGTAGTATTTGTAGTATTTGTAGTAGTATTTGTAGTATTTGTAGTAGTATTTGTAGTACTTGTACTCGTGTTCGTCTTGTTGTTTACTTCATGTTCAGTGGAAACAGATGGACCTTATCTCCTCCTCCACAACTTCCTGTGAACCAACCCCGAGTCCGGACTAAACCAGGACTAAACCAGGACTAAACCAGGACTAAACCAGGACTAAACCAGGACTAAACCAGGACTAAACCAGGACTAAACCAGGACTAAACCAGGACTAAACCAGGACTAAACCAGGACTAAACTAAACCAGACTAAACCAGGACTAAACCAGGACTAAACCAGGACTAAACCAGGACTAAACCAGGACTAAACCAGGACTAAACAGGACTAAACGGACTAAACCAGGACTAAACCAGGACTAAACCAGGACTAAACCAGGACTAAACCAGGACTAAACTAAAACAGGACTAAACCAGGACTAAACCAGGACTAAACCAGGACTAAACCAGGACTAAACCAGGACTAAACCAGGACTAAACCAGGACTAAACTAAACCAGGACTAAACTAAACCAGGACTAAACCAGGACTAAACCAGGACTAAAACCAGGACTAAACCAGGACTAAACCAGGACTAAACACGACTAAACCAGGACTAAACCAGGACTAAACCAGGTCTAAATCAGGTCTAAACCAGAACTAAACCAGAACTAAACCAGGACTAAACCAGGTCTAAACCAGGACTAAACTGGTCCATGTTTAGGATCTGGAGAAGATAAAACTTCCCACAAAAATCCCCAGAGTCTGAGTCTGTCATTAAGAGTCCAGCTCCGCCCTGTGACCCGCCTGACCACAGACCAGACCTGGACCAGACCTGGACCGGGCCTGGACCGGGCCTGGACCGGGCCTGGTCCAGGTCTGAAGTAGGTCCTGTTTCTTTGTCCCCAGTCCAAGATCCAGACCGACTCAGGACAAAATAAACGACACGAGAAACAACTCCAACAAAAGTCCAAAAAGAACCAGGACTAAACCAGGACTAAACCAGGACTAAACCAGGTCTAAACCAGGACTAAACCAGGACTAAACCAGGACTAAACCAGGTCTAAACCAGGACTAAACCAGAACTAAAGCAGGTCTAAACCAGGACTAAACCAGAACTAAAGCAGGACTAAACCAGGACTAAACCAGGACTAAACCAGGACTTAAACAGGACTAAACCAGGTCTAAACCAGGACTAAACCAGGACTAAACCAGGTCTAAACCAGGACTAAACCAGGACTAAACCAGGACTAAACCAGGTCTAAACCAGGACTAAACCAGGACTAAACCAGGACTAAACCAGGACTAAACCAGGTCTAAACCAGGACTAAACCAGGACCCAGGACTAAACCAGGTCTAAACCAGGACTAAACCAGGACTAAAACCAGGACTAAACCAGGTCTAAACCAGGACTAAACCAGGACTAAACCAGGTCTAAACCAGGACTAAACCAGGTAATAAACCAGGTCTAAACCAGGACTAAACCAGCTAAACCAGGACTAAACCAGGACTAAACCAGGACTAAACCAGGACTAAACCAGGACCAGCACTGTGGATTTAAACCAGTTCAAGAGTCCAGACCTAAAACGGTTCCGGATCTGAACTGAAACTTTTTCAGACTCAAACTAAAAATCCTGCACTGAGTCGAAATACTCCCCAGAGTACTTCAAAACGCAGTAATCTGCTCTGTGTACTGCAGTAGTAGTGTGTAGTAGTGTGTAGTACTGTGTAGTAGTGTGTAGTAGTGTGTAGTACTGCAGTACTTCTGTGTACTTCTGTGGTGAATCTGTTGTTGCTCCATAAACTGTTATTACATTACAAGATCAGACCAAACGTGATTATTCACTTAGTCCTGGTCCAGAACCAGGTTTTACTCCTGGATTAAAGTCTCTTCTAGTCCTGGTTCAGTCCTGGGTTAGTTCTGGGTTAGTTCTGGGTTAGTTCTGGGTTACACCCTGTTCAAGTCCTAGTTTAGATCTGGTTTAGACCCTGTTCAAGTCCTGGTTTAGACCCTGTTCAAGTCCTGGTCCAGACCTGGTTCAGTCCTGGTCCAGACCCTACTGTGGTCCTGGTTTAGACCCTGTTCAAGTCCTGGTTTAGACCCTGTTCAAGTCCTGGTCCAGACCCTGCTGTGGTCCTGGTTTAGACCCAGTTCTGGACCACTTTTAGTCCGGTCCTAAAGTTTAAAGTGAAAAAAGCGCGTGACTCCGGAAAGAGCCGAACTGCGCCGATCGTGCGTGACTTACCGGGTCGCGTGCGCCGGGACGTGTGCGTGCGTCGTGCCCGTGAGGGCGCGGGTTACAGTTAGGAGGTCCCGCCCCCCACCGGAAGCCCCGGAAACACGGGGCGGAGCTTGGCGGAGTTTTGGGGGGAAAAGCGCAGTGTGACGTCACCACAGCGTTCAGCGCGTGATTTATCGACACAAAAAAAAGAAAAAAAAAAAGAAAAATATATATATATTTCGACACTTTCCTGAAATATTCGTGATTTTTTCAAGTTTTTCAGGAAACACAAAAAACTGAACTCGAAATTATTTAAAAAACAAAAAAAACAAACAACAAATATATAATTGTGAATAAAATCACTTCTCTTTTTTAACTTCCGGTATCTTTGTTTGTTACATAAAGATTTTTATTTATAATTTTATTTGAATTACTATAATTATTATAATTATTATAATTATTATAATTATTATAAGCCTGGGGCTCGGGCTCGGGTTAAATTTAGGCCTAGGGTTAGAGCTACAGTTAAGAGTGCAGCTGGGTTTAGGGGTCAGATCAAGGGGTAAGGTGCATTTGTGGGGCACGGCCATGTGCAGGGCTCAGCATGTTCACACCTGTGGTCACACCTGTGGTCACACCTGTGCTCACACCTGTGGTCACACCTGTGGTCACACCCGTGGTCACACCCGTGGTCACACCCGTGGTCACACCCGTGGTCACACCCGTGGTCACACCCGTGGTCACACCCGTGGTCACACCTGTGGTCACACCCGTGGTCACACCTGTGGTCACACCTGTGGTCAGAGTGTTTGTATTTAAATAAACAAATGAAAGTCGACCTGGTTGTAAAACTTGTCTTTATTGAACAGATGTTTGGCTCAGTGGAGCTGGACTTTGGAGGAAGAAACATTTTATTGAAAAGATCATTTAAACCGAAAACAGCGACATGTTTGAACCCACAAACACTTTTATATCATTCTGTTTTATTTAACACCGGTCGAGTTTGTCCTGTAGAGTCTGAGGAACGTCTGAGGAACGTCTGAGGAACGTCTGAGAAACGTCTGAGAAACGTCTGAGAAACGTCTGAGGTGTGAGGTCTGAGTGAACAGCACCTCTTAGTGGTCGTAAAGGCAGTTACAGGCAGAACACAAATGCAAAAAAATAACAAAAAAAAACACAATCAAACCCTAAACCCAGAACGGCTCACAGACCAGGACTAGACCAGGACTAGACCAGGACTAGACCAGGACTAGACCAGGACTAGACAGGACTAGACCAGGACTAGACCAGGACTAGAGTAGGACTAGAGTGCCCCTTCAGTCTGTGAGCAGAATATAACTGTATATATTTTCATTTCATATTCTTAGAACTCGACGGCGCCACCTCCTGGTTCAGGAACCACATTTTCTATTCATTTTTTTCCCCACAGACTTTTGGAAAAATTCAGAGATTAAGAACCAGCGACGAGAACATGCAGCAGGAGGAGGCGGGGCTGGGGCGGGGCTGGAGGCTGGGGGCGGGGCTGGGGGCGGGGCTGGGGCGGGGGCGGGCTGGAGGCTGGGGGCGGGGCTGGAGGCGGGTCACAGGTCACATGACCGCGCAGCAGCAGGTGGCGGGGTAGTCGGCGCTCACCTGGCGCTCGTTGCCGTAGACGTAGAACAGGTGGGCGTCGCCCTTCCACTTGTACGTGACCTTGGAGATCGGGATCAGCTCCACCGTCTGCCTCTGAAACCAGGACCAAGACCGGGATCAGGACCAAGACCGGGACCAAGACCAGGATCAAGACCAGGATCAAGACCAGGATCAAGACCAGGATCAAGACCAGGATCAGGACCAAGACCGGGACCAAGACCAGGATCAAGACCAGGATCAAGACCAGGATCAAGACCAGGATCAAGACCAGGACCAGGACCAAGACCAGGATCAAGACCAGGACCGGGACCAGGACCAGGACCAGACCAGGACCAGGACCAGGATCAGGACCAGACCAAGACCAGGACCAGACCGGGACCAGGACCAGACCAAGACCAGGATCAGACCAGAATCAGGACCAGACCAGGATCAAGACCAGGATCAAGACCAGGACTGGGACCAAGACCGAGATCAGGACCAGGACCGGGATCAGGACCAGACCAAGACCAAACCAGGACCCGGACCAGGACCAGGATCAAGACCAGGATCAAGACCAGGATCAAGACCGGGACCAAGACCGGGACCAAGACCAGGATCAAGACCAGGATCAGGACCAAGACCGGGATCAAGACCAGGATCAAGACCAGGATCAAGACCAGGACCAGGACCGGGACCAAGACCAGGATCAAGACCAGGATCAAGACCAGGACCGGGACCAAGACTCAGACCACAGGACCAGACCAGACCAGGACCAGGACCAGGACAGACCAGACCAGACCAGGACCAGACCACAGACCAGACCAGACAGACCAGAATCAGACAGACAGACCAGGAAGACCAGGATCAAGACCAGGACTGGGACCAAGACCGAGATCAGGACCAGGACCGATCAGGACCAGACCAAGACCAAACCAGGACCCGGACCAGGACCCGGACCAGGACCAGGATCAGGACCAGACCAAGACCAGGACCAAGACCGGGACCAGGACCGGGACCAGGACCAGACCAAGACCAGGATCAGACCAGAATCAGGACCAGACCAGGATCAAGACCAGGATCAAGACCAGGACCAGGACCAAGACCGAGATCAGGACCAGGACCGGGATCAGGACCAGACCAAGACCAGACCAGGACCCGGACCAGGACCCGGACCAGGACCCGGACCAGGACCAGGACCAGACCAAGACCAGGACCAAGACCGGGACCAGGACCAGACCAAGACCAGGATCAGACCAGGATCAGACCAGGATCAGACCAGGATCAGACCAGGATCAGGACCAGACCAGGATCATACCGTACGATATTTTTGGGACAAGACGCTCTTTAAAATCCTTTAATTCCCTCTGAAGTCCCCCGTCCCTCAAAAACCTGTCCAAACGTCTGAGTGCGACTTTGGTGAGTTACGAAGCCGCTCCGCGTGACGGACGGACGGAGAGTCACGACGACCGCGGTCACATGGCGACGCCGGGCGAGTTACGCCGCGATCTGCCGACGCATCGCGGACGCCCGGGTGAGAACAGAACCCCGACCCGAGTCCGACGGGACGGCGTGAAAATAGTGGTTTTAACGGTGTCGGGTTCTGACGCAAGGAAGGACGCGAGGAAGGACGCGAGGAAGGACGCGAGGACGCTCCGGGACGAGGACGGGGGGACGGTCGGCGCTCTGGGGACGGGGGGACGGTCGGCGCTCTGGGGACGGGGGGACGGTCGGCGCTCAGGGGACGGGGGACGGTCGGCGCTCGGGACGGGGGGGGTCGGCGCTCTGGGACGGTCGGCGCTCAGGGGACGGTCGGCGCTCAGGGACGGGGGGACGGTCGGCGCTCAGGGGACGGGGGACGGTCGGCGCTCAGGGGACGGGGGGACGGTCGCGCTCTGGGGACGGTCGGGGACGGGGGGGGGACGGGGGGACGGTCGGCGCTCAGGGGACGGGGGGACGGTCGGCGCTCAGGGGACGGGGGACGGTCGGCGCTCAGGGGACGGGGGGGGACGGTCGGCGCTCAGGGGACGGGGGACGGTCGGGCGCTCAGGGGACGGGGGACGGTCGGCGCTCTGGGGACGGGGACGGTCGGCGCTCAGGGGACGGGGGGACGGTCGGCGCTCAGGGGACGGTCGGCGCTCAGGGGACGGGGGACGGCGCTCAGGGGGGGACGGGGGACGGTCGGCGCTCAGGGACGGTCGGCGCTCAGGGGACGGTCGGCGCTCAGGGACGGGGGGACGGTCGGCGCTCAGGGGACGGGGGGACGGTCGGCGCTCAGGGGACGGGGACGGTCGGCGCTCAGGGG
>NW_026571207.1:198223-215723 GCF_026225935.1 Boleophthalmus pectinirostris | reverse complement strand
GCGTGGCCGCGACCTCCCAGGGTCGCGGGGCGGGCTGAGTGTAGAAATCAGCCACCTCACCTGTCAATCAACCACAGACAGCCAATCAGAGTTGAGGAGAGGTTAAAAACTGCCAATCAGAGGAGAGGGGAGGTTTAAAATGGCCAATCAGTGGAGAGGAGAGGTTTAAAACGGCCAATCAGAGGAGAGGACAGAGCAGTGTCACCTTCGTGGGGTTTCTCGGCCCATTCGGTCGACCTGGACTCAGTGAAGGTCTCCAAACGATACTGCAACAAAACACACACATGACAGAAGGACTAAACCAGGACTAAACCAGGACTGAACCAGGACCTAAGGTCATGTGACCTGACAGAGGTTTACAGCTGTGAATGTGCCGCTCTGGTGTCACTGCTCAAAATAAAACTTTTACTGCTGTGAGAACTAAACCGGGACTCAGCCGAGACTCAGCCGGGACTCAGCCGGGACTCAGCCGGGACTCAGCCGGGACTCAGCCGAGACTCAGCCGGGACTCAGCCGGGACTCAGCCGGGACTCAGCCGGGACTCAGCCGGGACTCAGCCGGGACTCAGCCGGTGTGAGGATCAGTAGAATGATCTTCTCGTGTGTAAAATATTTTTACTCTGTTAGAGTTACACTGGCTCCCTGTGCGTTTATGTCACACAAGTGTCAGAAGATCAACTCTGAAGGTGTTAAACTGCTGCTAAAGTCTGTGTGTGTGTGTGTGTGTGTCTGTGTGTGTGTGTGTGTGTGTGTCTGTGTGTGTGTGTCGTGTGTGTGTGTGTGTGTGTGTGTGTGTGTCTGTGTGTGTCTGTGTGTGTGTGTGTCTGTGTGTGTGTGTCTGTGTGTGTGTGTGTGTGTGTGTGTGTGTGTGTGTGTCTGTGTGTGTGTGTCTGTGTGTGTAATTGTTTATTTCACATTTGTTGCTCTTTTTTGCTTCTTATTTCTATTAATTTATCACCTTTATATTTGTATTATTATTATTTAAAGTCTGTTATATTTACTCTGTGAGTGTTGAAGTGCTGCATGTCGGTGTGTGTTATATTTACTCTGCGAGTGTTGAAGTGCTGCATGTCGGTGTGTGTTATATTTACTCTGTGAGTGTTGAAGTGCTGCATGTCGGTGTGTGTTATATTTACTCTGCGAGTGTTGAAGTGCTGCATGTCGGTGTGTGTTATATTTACTCTGTGAGTGTTGAAGTGCTGCATGTCGGTGTGTGTTATATTTACTCTGTAAGTGTTGAAGTGCTGCATGTCGGTGTGTGTTATATTTACTCTGTGAGTGTTGAAGTGCTGCATGTCGGTGTGTGTTATATTTACTCTGAGTGTTGAAGTGCTGCATGTCGGTGTGTGTTATATTTACTCTGTAAGTGTTGAAGTGCTGCATGTCGGTGTGTGTTATATTTACTCTGCGAGTGTTGAAGTGCTGCATGTCGGTGTGTGTTATATTTACTCTGTGAGTGTTGAAGTGCTGCATGTCGGTGTGTGTTATATTTACTCTGTGAGTGTTGAAGTGCTGCATGTCGGTGTGTGTTATATTTACTCTGTAAGTGTTGAAGTGCTGCATGTTGGTGATGACTCCGTCTTTGGCCGGACCAGAGTTCCAGCAGCAGTGACCTGAGGCGAAACGTTTGAAGGCCTCCTGAGCCTCGACCTCCGAAACCGACGGGATCCTGAACGAAGGAGAAGAACGAAAGAACTGTCAGTAAAGTGCAAGTAAAGTGAGAGTAAAGTGAGAATAAAATGAGAGTAAAGTGAGAATAAAATGAGAGTAAAGTGAGAATAAAATGAGAGTAAAGTGAGAGTAAAGTGAGAGTAAAGTGAGAGAAAAATGAGAGTAAAGCGAGAGTAAAGCGAGAGTAAAGCGAGAGTAAAGCGAGAGTAAAGCGAGAGTAAAGCGAGAGTAAAGTGAGAATAAAATGAGAGTAAAAGTAAAAGAGAGAGAGAGAGTAAAGTGAGAGTAAAGTGAGAGTAAAGTGAGAGAGAGTAAAGTGAGAGTAAAGCGAGAGTAAAGAGAGTAAAGCGAGAGTAAAAGCGAGAGTAAAGCGAGAGTAAAAAGTGAGAGTAAAGTGAGAGTAAAGTGAGAGAAAAGCGAAAGTGAGAGTAAAAGTGAGAGAGAGTAAAAGTGAGAGTAAAGTGAGAGTAAAGTGAGAGTAAAGTGAGAATAAAGTGAGAATAAAATGAGAGTAAAGTGAGAGTAAAACGAGAGTAAAGTGAGAGTAAAATGAGAGTAAAGCGAGAGTAAAGCGAGAGTAAAGCGAGAGTAAAGCGAGAGTAAAGTGAGAGTAAAGTGAGAATAAAGTGAGAGTAAAAGTGAGAATAAAATGAGAGTAAAGTGAGAGTAAAGTGAGAGAAAAATGAGAGTAAAGCGAGAGTAAAGCGAGAGTAAAGTGAGAGTAAAGCGAGAGTAAAGTGAGAGTAAAGCGAGAGAAAAGCGAGAGTAAAGCGAGAGTAAAATGAGAGTAAAGTGAGAGTAAAGTGAGAGAAAAGCGGGAGTAAAGTGAGAGTAAAATGAGAGTAAAATGAGAGTAAAGTGAGAGTAAAGTGAGAGTAAAATGAGAGTAAAGTGAGAGTAAAGCGAGAGAAAAGCGGGAGTAAAGCGAGAGAAAAGCGGGAGTAAAGTGAGAGTAAAATGAGAGTAAAGTGAGAGTAAAGTGAGAGTAAAGTGAGAGTAAAGCGAGAGTAAAGCGAGAGAAAGCGAGAGTAAAGCGAGAGTAAAATGAGAGTAAAGTGAGAGTAAAGTGAGAGAAAAGCGGGAGTAAAGTGAGAGTAAAATGAGAGTAAATGAGAGTAAAATGAGAGTAAAGTGAGAGTAAAGTGAGAGTAAAGCGAGAGAAAAGCGGGAGTAAAGTGAGAGTAAAATGAGAGTAAAGTGAGAGTAAAGTGAGAGTAAAGCGAGAGTAAAGCGAGAGTAAAATGAGAGAGTAAAAGTGAGAGTAAAGTGAGAGTAAAGTGAGTAAAAATGAGAGTAAAGCGAGAGAAAAGCGGAGAGTAAAGTGAGAGAAAAGCGGGAGTAAAGTGAGAGTAAAATGAGAGTAAAAGTGAGAGTAAAAAGTGAGAGTAAAGTGAGAGTAAAGCGAGAGAAAAGCGAGAGTAAAGCGAGAGTAAAATGAGAGTAAAGTGAGAGTAAAGTGAGAGAAAAGCGGGAGTAAAGTGAGAGTAAAATGAGAGTAAAGTGAGAGTAAAGTGAGAGTAAAATGAGAGTAAAGTGAGAGAGTGAGAGTAAAGCGAGAGAAAAGCGGGAGTAAAGTGAGAGTAAAATGAGAGTAAAGTGAGAGTAAAGTGAGAGTAAAGTGAGAGTAAAATGAGAGTAAAATGAGAGTAAAGTGAGAGTAAAGTGAGAGTAAAGTGCAAGTAAAGTGAGAGTAAAGTGAGAGTAAAGTGAGAGTAAAGCGAGAGAAAAGCGAGAGTAAAGCGAGAGTAAAATGAGAGTAAAGTGAGAGTAAAGTGAGAGAAAAGCGGGAGTAAAGTGAGAGTAAAGTGAGAGTAAAATGAGAGTAAAGTGAGAGTAAAGTGAGAGTAAAGCGAGAGAAAAGCGGGAGTAAAGTGAGAGTAAAATGAGAGTAAAGCGAGAGTAAAGCGAGAGTAAAGCGAGAGTAAAGTGAGAGTAAAGTGAGAATAAAGTGAGAAAGAGAATAAATGAGAGTAAAGTGAGAATAAAATGAGAGTAAAGTGAGAGTAAAGCGAGAGTAAAGTGAGAGTAAAGTGAGAGTAAAGTGAGAGTAAAGCGAGAGAAAAGCGAGAGTAAAGCGAGAGTAAAATGAGAGAGTAAAGTGAGAGTAAAGTGAGAGAAAAGCGGGAGTAAAGTGAGAAGTAAAATGAGAGTAAAATGAGAGTAAAGTGAGAGTAAAGTGAGAGTAAATGAGAGTAAAGTGAGAGTAAAGCGAGAGAAAAGCGGAGAGTAAAGCGAGAGAAAAGCGGGAGTAAAGTGAGAGAGTAAAGTAAGAGTGAGAGTAAAGTGAGAGTAAAGTGAGAGTAAAGTGAGAGTAAAGCGAGAGTAAAAGAGTAAAGCGAGAGAGAGAAAAGCGAGAGTAAAGCGAGAGTAAAAGTGAGAGTAAAGTGAGAGTAAAGTAAGTGAGAGAAAAGCGAAGGAGTAAAATGAGAGTAAAAGTGAGAGTAAAAATGAGAGAGTAAAAATGAGAGTAAAGTGAGAGTAAAGTGAGAGTAAAGCGAGAGAGAGAAAAGCGTAAAGTGAGAGTAAAGTGAGAGGAGAAAATGAGAGTAAAGTGAGAAGTGAGAGTGAGAGTAAAGTGAAAAGAGTAAAGTAAAGGAGAGTAAAGTGAGAGTAAAATGAGAGTAAAATGAGAGTAAAGTGAGAGTAAAGTGAGAGTAAAGTGCAAGTAAAGTGAGAGTAAAGCGAGAGAAAAGCGGGAGTAAAGTGAGAGAAAAGCGGGAGTAAAGTGAGAGTAAAATGAGAGTAAAGTGAGAGTAAAGCGAGAGAAAAGCGGGAGTAAAGTGAGAGAAAAATGAGAGTAAAGTGCAAGTAAAGTGAGAGTAAAGTGAGAGGAGTGTAATTTCCGGACTATAAGCCGTTACTTTTTTGTCACACTCTGATTCTGCGGTTTATAAAAACGATGCGGTGAATATCTGGATGGATTCTTTGGCACGTTGTCCAGTCGTACAAACGGTCTGTGGTTTGGCGACACCGCGGGTTCGCCACAGCCCGAGTGTCCGGGGTCTCACCGTGCGCTTAAATAAGTTCTGATGCTAAACGAACATCAGTGAGGGGAAAACGCCTGAATGACCCGTGTGTGTTTCATCAGGTGAGTGTAAAGACAACAAACGACTTCAACTTCAGGAGCCGGACGTCCACCTATACCTGATCAATACACCTACAGGGGTTAGGGTTTAAGGTTTAAGGTTTAGGTTTAGGGTTTAGGGTTTAGGGTTAAGGGTTTAAGATTGAGGGTTTAGGGTTTAAGGTTTAAGATTTAGGGTTTAAGGTTTAGGGTTTAAGATTGAGGGTTTAAGGTTGAGGGTTTAGGGTTTAAGGTTGAGGGTTTAAGGTTTAGGGTTGAGGATTGAGGGTTTAGGGTTTAAGGTTTGGGTTTAGGGTTGAAGGTTTAAGGTTGAGGGTTTAAGGTTAAGGTTAGGGTTGAGGGTTTAGGGTTTAAGGTTTGGGGTTTAGGGTTGAAGGTTTAAGTATAAGGTTAGGCTTGAGGGTTTAAGGTTTAGGGTTTAAGGTTAAGGTTAGCTTGAGGGTTTAAGGTTTAGGTTTAGGGTTTAAGGTTTAGGGTTGAGGTTTAGGGTTTAGGTTTTAGGGTTTAAGGTTAAGGTTAGGTTGAGGGTTTAGGTTTAAGGTTTAGGGTTTAAGGGTTGAAGGTTTAAGGTTTAAGGTTTAGGGTTTAGGTGAGGTTTAAGGTTAGGGTTTAAGGTTAAGGTTAGGGTTGAGGGTTTAGGGTTTAAGGTTTGGGGTTTAGGGTTGAAGGTTTAAGGTATAAGGTTAGGCTTGAGGGTTTAAGGTTTAGGGTTTAAGGTTAAGGTTGAGGCTTGAGGGTTTAGGGTTTAGGGTTTAGGGTTTAGGGTTTAGGGTTGAGGTTTAGGTTTAGGGTTGAGGATTGAGGGTTTAGGGTTTAAGGTTTAGGGTTTAGGGTTGAAGGTTTAAGGTTTAGGGTTTAAGGTTAAGGTTAGGTTGAGGGTTGGGTTAGGGTTTAAGGTTTAGGTTTAGGGTTGAAGGTTGAAGGTTTAGGGTTTAGGGTTCGGTAAGCCATGACGAACTGACTCAATGCAAAAAACACGACAAAAGCTTCAGAGGCGACAAAAGCAGACGGCCCGAACTTGAAAACGTTCTTGAAGTGGTGGACGCCTGTTGCTTTTGTTCAGGTGCAGAATATAAACGTACAACTTTAAAATGTTGTTCAAATGTAGATGATGTTTTTAATCAGATGAACTCGAGTTTCTGTAAAATACTGTGAAGTTTTTCATATTTCCATCAAACGAGCACAGACAGGAGTTTAATGGTGAGCGCGCACGTGAGTGTGAGCGCGCACGTGAGCGCGCACGTGAGTGTGAGCGCGCACGTGAGTGTGAGCGCGCACGTGAGTGTGAGCGCGAGTGTGAGCGCGCACGTGAGTGTGAGCGCGCACGTGAGTGTGAGCGCGAGCGAGCGCGCACGTGAGTGTGAGCGTGAGTGTGAGCGCGCACGTGAGTGTGAGCACGTGAGTGTGAGCGCGCACGTGAGCGTGAGTGTGAGCGCGCACGTGAGCGCGCACGTGAGTGTGAGCGCGCACGTGAGTGTGAGCGTGAGTGTGAGCGCGCACGTTGAGCTGTGAGTGCGCAGTGTGAGCGCGCACGTGAGTGTGAGCGCGGAGTGTGAGCGTGAGTGTGCGCGCGTGAGCGTGAGCGTGAGTGTGAGCGCGCACGTGAGCGCGCACGTGAGTGTGAGTGTGAGCGTGAGCGTGCACGTACGTCCAGTCGTTGGGGGAGGGGCCAGGCTGGGGGGGGGCGATGGGCTCCAGAGGCACCGGAGGAGGAAGATACCCTCCTGAAACAGAGAACAGATCTGAACCAGGACTAAACCAGGTCTGAACCAGGTCTAAACCAGGACTAAACCAGGTCTCTAAACCAGGACTAAACCAGGAGGTCTAAACCAGGTCTGACTAAACCAGGACTAAACCAGGACTCTAAACCAGGTCTAAACCAGGACTAAACCAGGACTAAACCAGGTCTAAACCAGGTAAACCAGGACTAAACCAGGACTAAACCAGGACTAAACCAGGTCTAAACCAGGTCTAAACCTAAACCAGGACTAAACCAGGTCTAAACCAGGACTAAACCAAACCAGGAAACCAGGTCTAAACCAGGACTAAACCAGGTCTAAACCAGTCTAAACCAGGACTAAACAGGTCTAAACCAGGTCTAAACCAGGTCTAAACCAGGACTAAACCAGGACTAAACCAGGACTAAACCAGGACTAAACCAGGACTAAACCAGGTCTAAACCAGGACTAAAACTAACACTAAACCAGGTCTAAACCAGGTCTAAACCAGGTCTACCAAAACCAGGACTAAACCAGGACTAAACCAGGACTAAACCAGGACTAAACCAGGTCTAAACCAGGACTAAACCAGGACTAAACCAGGTCTAACCAGGACTAAACCAGGACTAAACCAGGTCTAAACCAGGACTAAACCAGGACTAAACCAGGTCTAAACCAGGTCAACTAAACCAGGACTAAACCAGGACTAAAACCAGGTCTAAACCAGGACTAAACCAGGACTTAAACCAGGAGGTCTAAACCAGGACTAAACCAGGTCTAAACCAGGTCTAAACCAGGAACTAAACCAGGACTAACCAGACTAAACCAGGGACTAAAACCAGGACTAAACCAGGTCTGAACCAGGTCTAAACCAGGGACTAAACCAGACTAAACCAGGACTAAACCAGGACTAAACCAGTCTAAACCAGGTCTAAACCAGGACTAAACCAGGACTAAAACCAGGACTAAACCAGGCAGGACTAAACCAGACTAAACCAGGACTCTGAACCAGGTCTGAACCAGGACTAAAACTAGGACTAAGCAGTTTTCATTTTAACCTCAGGGGGGGGGGTTGACCTGGTGGTGGGGGGGATGACCTGGTGGTGGGGGGATGACCTGGTGGGTTCCTCACCTGCTCCGATGCCTTCGTATCCAGGCAGGTTCATGCCAGCAGGGGGCGCAGACGGCGGCGGATACACGGCTGAAACAGACGGAACAGAAGAACGTTTGAGAACAAGACGTCTAAACCAGATGTTTAAACCAGACTAAACCAGACGCCTAAACCAGGAGAACCAGGACTAAACCAGGACTAAACCAGGCTAAACCACTAAACCAGGTCTAAACCAGGAGGTCTAAACCAGGTCTAAACCAGGTCTAAACCAGGTCTGAACCAGGACTAAAACCAGGAAACCAGGACTAAACCAGGTCTAAACCAGGTCTAAACCAGGACTAAACCAGGACTAAACCCTAAACCAGGTCTAAACCAGGTCTAAACCAGGTCTAAACCAGGACTAAACCAGGACTAAACCAGGTCTAAACCAGGTCTAAACCAGGTCTAAACCAGGACTAAACCAGGAAACCAGGTCTAAACCAGGACTAAACCAGGACTAAACCAGGACTAAACCAGGTCTAAACCAGGTCTAAACCAGGTCTAAACCAGGACTAAACCAGGTCTAAACCAGGACTAAACCAGGAACTAAACCAGGTCTGAACCAGGTCTGAACCAGGACCGAACCAGGACCAAACAAGGACCGAACCAGGACTAAACCAGGTCTAAATCAGGACTAAAACAAGACCAAACCAGGACTAAACCAGATTTTTTCTGAGCATTCTTCCCTCCTCACACAGGTCTGGGTCCAGTCGTGGTCTGGGTCCAGTCGTGGTCTGGGTCCAGTCGTGGTCTGGGTCCAGTCGTGGTCTGGGTCCAGTCGTGGTCTGGGTCGGGTTTCAGGGAGGATCTCAGCTGTTGGTTCACATGAGACTCTGAGCAACAACAGGACCAACCAGGACCGAACCAGGACCGAACCAGGACCGAACCAGGACCGAACCAGGACCGAACCAGGACCGAACCAGGACCGAACCAGGACCGAACCAGGCCTAAAGAGGAACTAGACCAGGACGGAGCCAGGATCAAAACAGGACAAAAACTACAACAATCATGTTTCAGAGCAAGAAGGTTCTGGGTTTGATCCCAAAATTTCCTTTGTCTGCGTGGAAACTAGACCAGGACTAAAACAAGACCAGACCAGGACTAAAACAAGACCAGACCAGGACTAAAACAAGACCAGACCAGGACTAAAACAAGACCAGACTAGGACTAAAACAAGACCAGACTAGGACAGAGTCAGAGCTCGAGGCGACGCTCTAAATGTCAGAAGAAGAAACCTGAAAAACCACTGACGTCCTCCAAAAGACCTGACCTGAACCAGGACTAAACCAGGACTAAACCAGGTCTAAACCAGGTCTAAACCAGGACTAAACCAGGACTAAACCAGGACTAAACCAGGTCTAAACCAGGTCTAAACCAGGACTAAACCAGGACTAAACCAGGACTAAACCAGGACTAAACCAGGACTAAACCAGGTCTAAACCAGAATTAAACCAGGACTAAACCAGGTCTAAACCAGGTCTAAACCAGGACTAAACCAGGTCTAAACCAGGACTAAACCAGGACTGAACCAGGACTAAACCAGGTCTAAACCAGGTCTAAACCAGGACTAAACCAGGTCTAAACCAGGACTAAACCAGGACTAAACCAGGACTAAACCAGGTCTAAAACCAGGACTAAACCAGGTCTAAACCAGGACTAAACCAGGTCTAAACCAGGACTAAACCAGGACTAAACCAGTTGTAAACCGGGACTGAACCAGGACTAAACCAGGTTTAAACCAGGACTAAACCAGAACTAAACCAGATCTAAACCAGGTCTAAACCAGGTCTAAACCAGGTCTAAACCAGGTCTAAACCAGGGGTAAACCAGTTGTAAACCGGGACTGAACCAGGACTAAACCAGGTTTAAACCAGGACTAAACCAGAACTAAACCAGATCTAAACCAGGTCTAAACCAGGTCTAAACCAGGTCTAAACCAGGTCTAAACCAGGGGTAAACCAGATCTAAACCAGGTCTAAACCAGGTCTAAACCAGGTCTAAACCAGGACTAAACCAGATCTAAACCAGGACTAAACCAGGTCTAACCCAGTTGTAAACCGGGACTGAACCAGGACTAGCGCGGGTCCTGGTCTGCAGACTGAAGGGCGTGTCCAGACCGGGTTTAGACCGGGTCCAGACCGGGTCCAGACTGGATCTGGTTCTGATCAGACGCATCGATCCGCGTGTTTGTGTGAAAAGTGAAATAAAAACATAAAGTTTCACATTTACCGTCGCTGCTCATGTTTTGGGGTGAAGTCCTCTGCAGAATCCGGCCTGAACCAGGTCTTAATCTGGTCTAACCCAGGACTAATCCGGGTCTAGAAGTGTCCCCCGTGAAACAGCACGAGCATCCGGGGTCTTTCACAGTAAAGCACGAGCCTGTTCACTGGTGTGTATTTACTCTTACGCCTCCGCGACGCGGCCGGGACGCGCCGGGACGCCGGCCGGACGCGCCGGACGCGCCGGGACGCGGCCGTGACGCGCCGGGACGCGGCCGTGACGCGCCGGGACGCGCCGGGGTTCGGGGGTTCGGGTCACGGAGCGGGTTAGAGGCTTTTATTCTGAAGGAGCTGAAGGAGCTCGGTGATTGGATTTCTTTGGAATCCCGTCGGGAATGTGCCCCCCCCCCCCCCCCCCCCCCCCCCCCCCCCCCCCCCCGGACACAGGTGCCAGAAAAGCTCCGGGATGATTTCTGAATTATATAAACTAATCGTTAAATTCACACAAAAAATTCTACCTGTCGAGCGGCTTTGGAAAACTGACCTGAGGGATGAACAGGACCTGAGGGATGAACAGGACCTGAGGGATGAACAGGACCTGAGGGATGAACAGGACTGGAACCAGATCTGGTCCAACATTTTGCTTTCATCAAGGAATCACCACATGATTCATCACAAAATTATTCATAGAGTTTATTTATACCTTAGAACACAGGTGTCAAACATGCGGCCCGGGGGCCAGATCCGGCCCTCCAAGACCTTTAATGTGGCCCTTGGCTGATTTTCTACTAAAATATTTCAATTATATTTTTTATTAAAATATTAGTAATTTTCTGCCACTGCTTAGCATAGTGTCTCCAGAGTCTCTGTACGTGGCCCCTCCCACCAGAGCAGTGTCTCTGTACGTGGCCCCTCCCACCAGAGCAGAGTCTCTGTACGTGGCCCCTCCCACCAGAGCAGAGTCTCTGTACGTGGCCCCTCCCACCAGAGCAGAGTCTCTGTACGTGGCCCCTCCCACCAGAGCAGCACAAATGAAGACTTGTCTCTTTCCAAACGTCTTAAAGGACGATGGTTTTGACTGTCGACCGTGACCCTCATCAGAAAAATGTCCAACATGAGAAAAGTGGAGCCGAGTGCAGAATTTTACAACAAAAAATAACTTATCCCTAATTTTAAACAAGTTCATGTTCAAACTTTGTGTTGAAATTGTATTTTTCTTAAAATTTCAGGTTCTTAATAATATTATAATATTTTGTAAAAGAAAGTTCATCAATTAAAAAAGATTTGTGTAATAGATTTGTGTTTCTCTGCACAAATATTTGAACTTCTTGTTATTTTTGGGGTTTATATGACGTGAGTTTTCTGATCCAGACACTTTGGATCAAAGTCGATGCCTGGAACAAAATGAGTTTGACTCTCCTGCTGTAGAAGATTACACCAAATGAAAATAAAAGACAATCCATACTGCGAATTTGCATAGAACAAACTGTGGGCACTTATGTACATATGACATGGCAGCGCCCGGAGGTGGCACAATTTTGGGAAATCCTCACAAAGACAATGTCTAAATTAACAGGAATAACAGACCTGCACTCAGACGTTTCTTTTGCTAAACGATGTGTCCAAACTAAATCTGACAATTAACAATCGTCGCGTATCACGAGCAGGTCTTACAGCTGCCAACAAAACGGTGATACACCGGTGGAAATCAGTTCAGCCTGTGACAGAGAGAACGGCTCTCGTCTTTCACTGAAATCGTTCAACTGGAGTTTTCTGCTGCTCAAATGCACCGAGCAAAAACCAAAAACATTTCTTGCTGGTCCAATCTGTTGATCAAACTGAGATCTGAATCTATTGTATAGTTGTTACCTGGAGATTTTTGATTATAATATATGTTCTTAGAGTGTTCACAATATGTATATTTTCAGTTAACTTTCTATATATGGTACATAACAAGTATGTATAAAGCAATTTCTGTTCATGTCTTTTGATGGAGGAAATATACAGTCCCTGACAAAAGTCTTGTTGTTTATCCATCCATCCATTTTCTTCCGCTTATCCAAGGTCGGGTCGCGGGGGCAACAGTCTGAGGAGGGCCTCCCAGACTTCCCTCTCCACAGACACTTCCTCCAGCTCTTCCAGGGGGATCCCGAGGTGTTCCCAGGCCAGCCCAGAGACATAGTCCCGCCAGTGTGTCCTGGGTCTTCCCCGTGGCCTCCTCCCAGTGGGACATGAACACCTCCCGAGGGAGGACGCCAGGAGGCATCCGGAACAGATGCCCGAGCCTCAACTGGCTCCTCTCGACGTGGAGGAGCAGCGGCTCTACTCCGAGCTCCTCCCGTGTGACTGAGCTCCTCACTCTGTCTCTAAGGGAGACGCCCAGACACCCTGCGGAGGAAACTCATTTCGAGGGCTTGTATCCGCGATCTCGTCCTTTCGGTCACTACCCAGACTCATGACCAGAGGTGAGAGTAGGAACGAAGACTGACCGGTAAATCGAGAGCTTCGCCTTTCGACTCAGCTCCTCTTCACCACAACGACCGATACAGCGACCGCATCACTGCCGAAGCTGCACCTGTCCACCTGTCAATCTCACGTTCCGTCCTTCCCTCACTCGTGAACAAGACCCCGAGATACTTGAACTCCTCCACTTGAGGCAGAGACTCTCCACCCACCCGGAGAGGACAAGACACCTTTTTCCGGTCGAGAACCATGGCCTCAGACTTAGAAGAGCTGATCTTCATCCCAGCCGCTTCACACTCGGGTCAAACCGCCCCAGTGCTGCAGGTCCTGGTTCGATGAAGCCAACAGGACAACATCATCCACAAACAGCAGAGATGAGATCCTGTGGTCCCCAAACCGGACCCCCTCCGGCCCCTGACTGCGCCTAGAAATTCTGTCCATAAATACAATGAACAGAACCGGTGACAGGTGCGGCCCTGGCGGAGTCCAACATGCACCGGGAACAGGTCTGACTTACTGCCGGCAATGAACACAGCTCCTGCTCCGGTCATACAGGGACCGGACAGCCCTTAGCAAAGGGCCCCGGACCCCATACTCCCAGAGCACCCCCCACAGGACACCACGAGGGACACGGTCGAATGCCTTCTCCAAGTCCACAAAACACATGTGGACTGGTTGGGCAAACTCCCATGAACCTCGAGGACCTGATGGAGAGTGTAGAGCTGGTCCAGTGTTCCACGGCCAGGACCAAAACCACACTGCTCCTCCTGAATCCGAGGTTCGACTATCGGCCGGATTCTCCTCTCCAGTCCCTGGCATAGACCTTACCGGGAAGGCTGAGGAGTGTGATCCCCCTATAGTTGGAACACACCCTCCGGTCCCCCTTCTTATACAGAGGGACCACCACCCCGGTTTGCCAGTCCAGAGGTACTGTCCCCGACCGCCACGCGATGTTGAAGAGGCGTGTCAGCCAAGACCCACAACATCCAGAGACTTAAGGTACTCAGGACGGATCTCGTCCAACCCCGGAGCCTTGCCACCAAGGAGCTTTCCAACCACCTCAGTGACTTCAGCCAGGGTGATGGATGAGTCCACCTCCGAGTCCCCAGCCTCGGCCTCCTCCTCGGAAGACGTGACGGTGGGATTGAGGAGATCCTCAAAGTTTTCCTTCCACCGCCGGACAACGTCCCCAGTCGAGGTCAGCAGCTCTCCCCCCGCACTGTAAACAGTGTTGGTGAAGAACTGCTTCCCCCTCCTGAGGCGCCGGACGGTTTGCCAGAATCTCTTTGAGACCGTCCGATAGTCCTTCTCCATGGCCTCCCCGAACTCCTCCCAGCTCCGAGTTTTTGCCTCCGCAACCGCACGGGCTGCAGCACGCTTGGCCCGCCGGTACCCGTCAGCTGCTTCAGGAGTCCCATGAGCTAACAAGGCCCAATAGGACTCCTTCTTCAGCCTGACGGCATCCCTTACTTCCGGTGTCCACCACCGGGTTCGGGGATTGCCGCCGCGACAGGCACCACAGACCTTACGCCCACAGCTACGAGCAGCTGCATTGACAATGGAGGCTGAGAACATAGCCACTCGGACTCCATGTCTCTAGCCTCCCCCGGGAATCTGGGAGAAGTCCTCCCGGAGGTGTGAGTTGAAGATCCCCCTGACAGAGGCTCCGCCAGACGTTCCCAACAGACCCTCACTACACGCTTGGGCCTGCCAGGTCCCTCCGGCTTCCTCCTCCGCCAGCGAACCCAACTCACAACCAGGTGGTGATCAGTTGACAGCTCAGCCCCTCTCTTCACCCGAGTGTCCAAGACACGCGGCCGGAGATCAGATGACACGACGACAAAGTCGATCATCGACCTCCGGCCTAGGGTGTCCTGGTGCCACGTGCACTTATGGACACCCTTGTGCTCGAACATGGTGTTCGTTATGGACAAACTGTGACTAGCACAGAAGTCCAATAACAAAAAAACGCCACTCGGGTTCAGATCGGGGAGGCCGTTCCTCCTGATCACCCCTCTCCAAGTGTCACTGGCGTTGCCCACGTGGGCGTTGAAGTCCCCCAGTAGAACAACGGAGTCCCCAGTCGGTGCACTGTCCAGTACCCCTCCCAGGGACTCCAAGAAGGCCGGGTACTCAGCACTGCTGTTCGGCCCGTAGGCCGACACCACAGTGAGAGACCTGTCCCCGACCCGAAGGCGCAGGGACACGACCCTCTCGTTCACTGGGGTGAACTCCAACACGTGGCGGCTGAGCTGTGGGGCTATAAGCCCACACCAGCTCGCCGCCGCTCCCCGTGGGCAACGCCAGAGAAATGGAGGGTCCAACCCCCTTCAAGGAGTTGGGTACCAGAGCCCAAGCTGTGCGTAGAAGTGAGCCCGACTATATCTAGCCGGTATCTCTCAACCTCCCGCACAAGCTCGGGCTCCTTCCCCCCAGTGAGGTGACGTTCCACGTCGCCACAGCCAGATGCTGTGTGTGTGGACCAGGCTGTCGGGACACCCGTCCTCGACCGCCGCCCAGTCCTCTATGCACCCGACCCCTATGAACCCCTCTGCGGGTGGTGAGCCCACAGGAGGGTGGACCCACGTCCTCCTTTCGGGCTGAGCCCGGCCGGGTTGTTTATCCATTTTGTAGAAACAAAAGTTTATAATCTGACTTTAAATGAATCGATTGGTTTTAGAAATGTCTCATATGAAGCTAAAACCCTCCCAAATTATGATCAATAAACTAAAATAAATGTTCTTCACTGAAGAAAGATTGATCATTTAATGAACACAGAAAGGTCAGATTTTGGCAAGACAAAAGTTTTGTCGCCTACAGAAAATTGAACAAATAATTGACTTCAAATACAAAAATCTGTTGCATAACGTCAGTGAATGAAGTCGTGATGCTGTGAGATCAGATTTAATATCTTGTATGACTCCATGAGCTTGAAGGACACATCCATGTGGTTCCACAATGATTCATACAGTTTGTTGATGAAGTCATCAGGAATAGTAAAGAAAGCGTCTTACAGCCTCCCAGAGTTCATCAAGATTCTTTGGTTTTGTCTTCATGTTTCCTCTTTCATTCTACCCCAGACCTGCTCCATGATGTTCATGTCTGGTGACTGGACTGGTCAGTCCTGCAGCACCTTGATCTTCTTCACCTTGACAAACTTTGATGTAGAGATAGAAGTATGTGATGGAGCACCATCCTGCTGCAAAATCTGACCCTTTTATGGTTGGGAATGTAAGAGGAAGTTAATACTTCTTGATATTTTAGGTTATTGATATTTACCTTCCACCCTGCAAATGTCTCACACCCCCAGACTGGATGGAACCACAGACCAGGATTTTTCCTCCACCAAACTTCACTGTTTTCTGGGTGAATCTTGGATCCATGCGGCTCCAGTTGGTCTCCTGCAATATTTGCGGCGGCTGTGATGTAATTCAACCGAGGATTCATCTGAGAAATCCACCTTCTGCCACTTTTCCAGTGTCCATCCTTTTATCAGGCTGTGGGCCTTGGCAAATGCCACACGGCTTTTTTAATTGTCTTTTGTTTAGTGCTGGTTTCTGTGCACTGATTCCACCATGGAGGCCATTTCCAGACAGAATTCTACAAACTGTTGTGGTGGACACAGGGACTTGAGGTGACCAGGCCTGGTGGAGTCTGCTGCAGTGGAAAAGGGGCCTTGGATTTTCCTCCAGAGCAGTTGTCTTGCGGCGTCTGCTGGACCTGGGCTTGTCAAAAACATCTCCAGTCATTTCAGATCTTTTTCTTCTTCTTTGTACTTGACGCTGAGACACATTGAAGGTGTCACCACCTCAGCAGTGGATCTGGTCTTCAGCCTCTTGATAATTAAGGCTTTGGTCTCAGGGTGGATCTGAGGCATGTTGTCAGAGGTCAAGTTGCAGTTGATGTGAAGGTCTGGTTCTGCTGGGTTCTTTTTATACACAAACACTAACTGATTGATCAGTAACTGATCACAGGTGAGGCTGTAATCTAGGATTGGTGCATCATATGACAAGACCACAAGACTTTTGTCTTGTCAAAATCTGACCTTTCTGTGTTCATTAAATGATCAATCTTTCTTCAGTGAAGAACATTTATTTTAGTTTATTGATCATAATTTGGGAGGGTTTTAGCTTCATATGAGACATTTCTAAAACCAATCGATTCATTTAAAGTCAAGTTATAAACTTGTTTCTACAAAATGGATAAACAACAAGACTTTTGTCAGGGACTGTAAACCTGGATATGTGTGGGTTTTTTGTGTGTGTGTGTGTGTGAAAGTGTATATACACGTGTATGTATATATAACATATATACATACACATGTATATATGTTATATATACATGTGTATGTACATATAACATATATACATACACATGTATATATGTTATATATACATGTGTATGTATATATGTTATATATACATGTGTATGTATATATAACATATATACTATAATATGTGTATATGGGTATGTGTGTTTATTTAGATGCTGTATATATGTATTATATATGTATATGTGTGTGTACATATGTATGTTGATGCCCGTCAATAGGGAGTTTAAAGGTTGTATGGAGGATTTTTTGTTTTGTTTCAAATTGTCATTGAAAGTTTAAAATCCCATTACAGAGACGTAGCAGCTTTGTAATTATGACCAAAAAAAAAAAAAAAAGAATTAAAATCTATCAACTGTGGACGTAGTGAGGCCAGATAAACATCAGCCAATAGAAAACGAGGCTCCCTCTTTATCTATTGGCTGTTAGGTTGTCAATCAAACTCCCTACGTTTCTAGTGTAACTGACTCTCGGCGCACAGGGATTTATGGGTTTATGCAGCGGTTCTTAGAGGCTTTTTCAAACTGTCGTTTCCTCGCAGGTCACACGATGGTGGACGAGAATCCACGACCAGTTCGCCGCAAAATAAAGTCCGAAAACAAGACCAGACCGGGACTAAAACAAGACCAGACCGGGACTAAAACAAGACCAGACCGGGACTAAAACAAGACCAGACCGGGACTAAAACAAGACCAGACCGGGACTAAAACAAGACCAGACCGGGACTAAAACAAGACCAGACTGGGACTAAAACAAGACCAGACCAGGACTAATAAACACAGCTTGCTTGACTGAATAAACACAAATTAAAGCTCTAATGCGGGTTATTTCAGATCCCTCTGTTTATGTCACAGGAAAAACAAAC
>NW_026571207.1:179223-197723 GCF_026225935.1 Boleophthalmus pectinirostris | reverse complement strand
ACCGAGACCAGATCGGGACAGACCGGGACCAGAGCGGGACTGAGACCGGAGACCAGCGGTCTGACCGGTTCCGTGTCATCGTCTCCGCGCTGGTTCCGTGCGGGGAAAGTGAGAATGTTTTTGTGGACTACAGGTACGGACGGGCTGCTCCAGTCCTCCGCGCTCAAGAACCGCGGCTGGTTCTGAGGTGGTGCAAAGCATCAAACTGACGCTTTCACACCAACGAAAACGAACCGAATTAAGAGCTTTTGGTTCAAATGGACCAGGTCCGGGACCAGACCGGGACCAGAGCGGGCCTGAGACAGAGACAAGACCGAGACAAGACCGAGACCAGAGCGGAGGCTCAGAGCCCACGGCAGGGCCGGAGCTTGGACCCGCGGGAGGCCAGAGTCAAAGGAGTCCGCCCCAGCTGCTCTGGTCCCGCTCTAGTCCCGGTCTGGTCTCGGACCTGGATCAGTTCCTAATTCAGTCCGTACCCGGTGCAAAAGTCCGGCAATCGCAGTCATGGAAGTCACGTAAACGGGAAACGCTGTTATCCATTTTTCATTCTTCATTTAAACACAAAATCGAAAACTGAAAAAACGAATCGTTATCCATTTTTCATTTTGGTTTTGGAGACAAATAACGAAGAAAACTGTGTTTTTTTCGTTTTCTTTTTTTGGTTTTATATTGAAAAACAAATGAACGAATGATACACGGATTCGAGACCAAGACCGAGACCAAGACCGAGACCAAGACCAAGACCAGGACCGAGACCAAGACCGAGACCAAGACCGAGACCTGATCCTAGTCCTGATTTAGATCTGGTTTAGATCTGGTTTAGACCTGGTTTAGTCCTGGTTTATCTGGTTTAGTCTGGTTTAGTCCTGGTTTAGTCCTGGTTTAGATCTGGTTTAGATCTGGTTTAGTCCTGGTTTAGTCCCTGGTTTAGTCCTGGTTTAGTCCTGGTTTAGTCCTGGTTTAGTTCTGGTTTAGTCCTGGTTTAGTCCTGGTTTAGTCCTGGTTTAGTCCTGGTTTAGTCTGGTTTAGACCTGGTTTAGTCCCTGGTTTAGATCTGGTTTAGACCTGGTTTAGTCCTGGTTTAGTCCTGGTTTTGGTTTAGATCTGGTTTGATCTGGTTTAGTCCTGGTTTAGTCCTGGTTTAGATCTGGTTTAGATCTGGTTTAGACCTGGTTTAGTCCTGGTTTAGTCCTGGTTTATCTGGTTTAGTCCTGGTTTAGTCTGGTTTAGTCCTGGTTTAGATCTGGTTTAGTTCCTGGTTTAGTCCTGGTTTATCTGGTTTAGTCCCTGGTTTAGTCCTGGTTTAGTCCTGGTTTAGCTGGTTCTGGTTTAGATCTGGTTTAGTCCTGGTTTAGTCCTGGTTCAGTTCTTGGACTCTCTGGGTTCAGTTTGAGGTCGTTTCCTTTTTGAAATATTTTGTTGATTCTACAGAAAAATGTGACAAAGAAAAAAAACGCAAAGTCACCGTGACCGAGTCCGAGTCCCACAAAACCGGTTTAGACCTGGACTAATCCTGGTCTCAGTCTCAGTCCTGGTATAGACCTGGTTTAGACCAGGTTTAGTCCTGATTTAGACCTACTTTAATCCTGGTCCAGTCTTGGTCCTTTCCCAGTCCGACCCCAGTCCGTTCCAGTCCTGGTCCGGGTCTGGGTCTCAGTCCAGTCTCGGTCCGGGTCTCGGTTTCAGTCCTGGTCCAAGTCCGGGTCTCGGTCCTGGTCCCGGTCTGGGTCTCAGTCCCGGTCTCAGTCCGGGTCCCAGTCTCGGTCCCAGTCTCGGTCCGAGTCTCAGTCTGGGTCTCGGTCCCGGGTCCCGGTCTCAGTCCCGGGTCCCGGTCTCAGTCTGGGTCTCAGTCTCAGTCTAGGTCCCGGTCTCAGTCTGGGTCTCGGTCTCAGTCCCGGGTCTCAGTCTCAGTCTAGGTCCCGGTCTCAGTCTGGGTCTCAGTCCCGGGTCCCGGTCTGGGTCTCGGTCCTGGGTTTCGGTCCTGGGTTTCGGTCCTGGGTTTCGGTCCCGGGTCTCAGTCTCAGTCTCAGTCTCGGTCCCGGTCCCGGGTCCCGGTCTCAGTCTGGGTCTCGGTCCTGGGTTTCGGTCCCGGGTTTCGGTCCCGGGTTTCGGTCCGGGTCTCAGTCTCAGTCTCGGTCTCAGTCTCGGTCTCGGTCCAGGTCCTAGTCCCAGTCCGGGTCCGGGTCTCACCTCCATCTCGTCTTGTGCGATGCTGCAGGCGGCGCCGAGTCCGACGGCGAGCGGCGTCGGGACCGTCCCCGACCTGAGTCCTCGCTCCTGCCCCCCCCCACTCTGCAACGGCTCCAGACGCACACGAGGACGACGACGCACAAAGAGAGCGCCCACACCTGAACGCACAACATGACACACAACAATGAGACACACAAAGAGAGCACCCACACCTGAACGCACAACACACAACACAACAATGAGACACACAAAGAGAGCGCCCACACCTGGACGCACAACATGACACACAACAATGAGACACACAAAGAGAGCGCCCACACCTGGACGCACAACATGACACACAACAATGAGACGCACAAAGAGAGCGCCCACACCTGAACGCACAACACACAACACAACAATGAGACGCACAAAGAGAGCGCCCACACCTGAACGCACAACACACAACACAACAATGAGACACACAAAGAGAGCGCCCACACCTGGACGCACAACATGACACACAACAATGAGACACACAAAGAGAGCCCACACCGAACGCCACACACCTGAACGCACAACATGACACACAACAATGAGACACACAAAGAGAGCGCCCACACCTGGACGCACAACACACAACACAACAATGAGACACACAAAGAGAGCGCCCACACCTGGACGCACAACATGACACACAACAATGAGACGCACAACACAACAATGAGACGCACAACACAACAATGAGACGCACACACTGGACCAGGTCAGATCCTCCTCCACCCGACAAAGTGGCTGAGAAATCCCGGTCTCTCGGTCTCGGTCTCGGTCTCTCGGTCCCGGTCTCTCAGTCTCGGTCTCTCAGTCCAGGTCTCGGTCTCTCTCGGTCTCTCAGTCCCGGTCTCGGTCTCTCAGTCCCGGTCTCGGTCTCTCGGTCCCGGTCTCGGTCTCTCAGTCCAGGTCTCGGTCTCTCGGTCCAGGTCTCGGTCTCTCAGTCCCGGTCTCTCGGTCCCGGTCTCTCAGTCCCGGTCTCTCAGTCCCGGTCTCTCAGGTCCCGGTCTCTCAGTCCCGGTCTCGGTCCCGGTCTCTCAGTCCCGGTCTCGGTCCCGGTCTCGGTCCCAGTCCGGTCTCTCAGTCCCGGTCTCTCAGTCCCGGTCTTGGTCTCTCAGTCCCAGTCTCGGTCTCTCAGTCCCGGTCTCTCGGTCCAGGTCTCGGTCTCTCAGTCCCGGTCTCGGTCCCGGTCTCTCGGTCCAGGTCTCGGTCTCTCAGTCCCGGTCTCTCGGTCCAGGTCTCGGTCTCTCAGTCCCGGTCTCGGTCCCGGTCTCTCAGTCCCAGTCTCGGTCTCTCAGTCCCGGTCTCTCGGTCCAGGTCTCGGTCTCTCAGTCCTGGTCTCGGTCCCGGTCTCTCGGTCCAGGTCTCGGTCTCTCAGTCCCGGTCTTGGTCCGGTCTGGTCTCGGTCTCTCTCCCGGTCTCGTCAGTCTCGGTCTCAGTCTCGGTCTCGGTCTCGGTCTCTCAGTCTCGGTCTCTCAGTCTCGGTCTCTCAGTCCCGGTCTCGGTCTCTCAGTCCCGGTCTCGGTCCCGGTCTCTCGGTCCCGGTCTCTCGGTCCCGGTCTCGGTCTCTCGGTCTCGGTCTCGGTCTCTCAGTCTCGGTCTCTCGGTCCCGGTCTCGGTCTCTCTCGGTCTCTCGGTCTCGGTCTCACCCTTGGGGCCGTAGATCTTGTGGCCGCTGATCGACATCAGGTCGATGTTGTTTTCTGTCACGTTCAGCGGAATTTTCCCCACGGCCTGAGCCCCGTCTGTGTGAAAGAACACACCACGACCCCGACACACACGACCTGCAACACACAACACACACATGACCCCGACACACACGACCTGCAACACACCACGACCCCGACACACACGACCTGCAACACACAACACACACATGACCCCGACACACACGACCTGTAACACACAACACACACATGACCCGACACACACACGACCTACAACACACAACACACCATGACCCCGACACACACGACCTGCAACACACAAACACACACTGACCCCGACACACACGACCTACAACACACAACACACCACGACCCCGACACACACGACCTAACACACAACACACACATGACCCCGACACACACGACCTACAACACACAACACACACACGACCCCGACACACACGACACACACACACACGACCCCGACACACACGACCTACAACACACACACACACACGACCACACACAACACACAACACACACACCGACACACACGACCTGTAACACACAACACACACATGACACCCGACACACACACGACCTACAACACACAACACACCACGACCCGACACACACGACCTGTAACACACAACACACACACATGACCCCGACACACACGACCTACAACACACAAACACACCACGACCCGACACACACGACCTGCAACACACAACACACAACACACACATGACCCCGACACACACGACCTGTAAACACACAACACACACATGACCCCGACACACACGACCTGCAACACACAACAACACACATGACCCCGACACACACGACAACACACCACGACCCCGACACACACGACCTGTAACAACACACAACACACACATGACCCCGACACACACGACCTACAACACACAACACACCACACGACCACACGACCACACACCACACACACGACACACACGACCTGTAACACACAACACACACAGGACCCCGACACACACGACCTACAACACACAACACACCACGACCCCGACACACACGACCTGCAACACACAACACACACATGACCCCGACACACACACCCACGACCCCGACACACACGACCTGTAACACACAACACACCCACGACCCCGACACACACGACCTGCAACACACAACACACACATGACCCCGACACACACGACCTACAACACACAACACACCACGACCCCGACACACACACGACCTACAACACACAACACACCACGACCCCGACACACACGACCTGCAACACACAACACACACATGACCCCGACACACACGACCTACAACACACAACACACCACGACCCCGACACACACGACCTGCAACACACACATGACCCGACACACACGACCTGCAACACACAAACACACATGACCCCGACACACACACGACCTGCAACACACAACACACACATGACCCCGACACACACGACCTGCAACACACAACACACACATGACCCCGACACACACGACCTACAACACACAACACACCACGACCCCGACACACACGACCTGCACACACACACACACACACATGACCCACGACACACACACGACCTACAACACACAACACACACACACGACCCCGACACACACGACCTGCAACACACAACACACACATGACCCCGACACACACGACCTACACACACGAACACACACACACCCGACGACACCCTGCAACACACAACACACACATGACCCCGACACACACGACCTACAACACACAACACACCACGACCCCGACACACACGACCTGCAACACACAACACACACATGACCACCCCGACACACACGACCTACAACACACACACACACACGACCCCGACACACACGACCTACAACACACAACACACCACGACGACCCGACACACACGACCTGCAACACACAACACACACATGACCCCGACACACACGACCTACAACAACACACAACACACACACGACCCCGACACACACGACCTACAACACACAACACACACGACCCACGACACACACGACCTGCAACACACACAACACACACATGACACCCGACCCCGACACACACGACCTACAACACAACACACCACGACCCCGACACACACGACCTGCAACACACAACACACACATGACCCGACACACACACGACCTACAAACACAACACACACACGACCCCGACACACACGACTGCACACACAACACACACACACATGACCCCGACACACACGACCTGCACACACAAACACACACATGACCCCGACACACACGACCTGCAACACACAACACACACATGACCCCGACACACACGACCTACAACACACAACACACCACGACCCCGACGACACCACACGACCTGCAACACACAACACAACACATGACCCCGACACACACGACCCACACACACACACACACCACGACCCCGACACACGACACACACGACCTGCAACACACAACACACACATGACCCCGACACACACACGACCTACAACACACAACACACCACGACCCGACCCACGACACACACACGACCTGCAACACACAACACACACATGACCCCGACACACACACCACGACCCCGACACACACACCACGACCCCGACACACACGACCTGCAAACACACAACACACACATGACCCCGACACACACACCACGACCCCGACACACACACGACCTGTAACACACAAACACAACACACACATGACCCCGACACACACGACCTGTAACACACAACACACCACGACCCCGACACACACGACCTGCAAACACACAACACACACACGACCCCGACACACACGACCTGCAACACACACACACAACACACACCACGACCCCGACACACACGACCTACAAACACACAACACACCACGACCCCGACACACACGACCTACAACACACAAACACACCACGACCCCGACACACACGACCTGCAACACACAACACACACATGACCCCGACACACACACCACGACCCCGACACACACGACCTGCAACACACAACACACACATGACCCTGACACACACACCACGACCCCGACACACACAACCTGCAACACACAACACACAACACACATGACCCCGAACACACACGACCTGCAACACACAACACACACATGACCCCGACACACACGACCTACACACACACAACGACCCCGACACACACACAACCTGCAACACACAACGCACACATGACCCCGACACACACGACCTGCAACACACAACACACACATGACCCGACACACACACCACGACCCCGACACACACGACCTGCACACAACACACAACACACACATGACCCCGACACACACACCACGACTCCGACACACACGACCTGTAACACACAACACACACATGACCCCGACACACACGACCTGTAACACACAACACACCACGACCCCGACACACACGACCTGTAACACACAACACACACATGACCCCGACACACACGACCTACAACACACAACGACCCCGACACACACAACCTGCAACACACAACGCACACATGACCCCGACACACACGACCTGCAACACACAACACACACATGACCCCGACACACACACCACGACCCCGACACACACGACCTGCAACACACAACACACAACACACACATGACCCCGACACACACACCACGACTCCGACACACACGACCTGTAACACACAACACACACATGACCCCGACACACACGACCTGTAACACACAACACACCACGACCCCGACACACACGACCTGTAACACACAACACACAACACACACATGACCCCGACACACATGACCTGTAACACACAACACACACATAACCCCGACACACACACCACGACCCCGACACACGACCTGCAACACACAACACACACATGACCCCGACACACACGACCTGTAACACACAACACACACATGACCCCGACACACAACACACACATGACCCCGACACACACGACCTGCAACACACGACCTGCAACACACGACACACAACACACACATGACCCCGACACACGACCTGCAACACACGACACACACATGACCCCGACACACACACCACGACCCCGACACACACATGACCCCGACACACACGACCTGTAACACACGACACACACGACCTGCAACACACGACACACACATGACCCCGACACACACACCACGACCCCGACACACACGACCTGCAACACACGACACACACATGACCCCGACACACACCCCGACACACATGACCTGCAACACATCGATCTCTCTGATTGGCCCGTTTCACACATCGATCTCTCCGATTGGCCCGTTTCACTCACCGATCTCTCCGATTGGCCCGTTTCACTCACCGATCTCTCCGATTGGCCCGTTTCACTCACCGATCTCTCCGATTGGCCCGTTTCACTCACCGATCTCTCCGATTGGCCCGTTTCACTCACCGATCTCTCTGATTGGCTGCTTGACTCCGATCTCGTTGTTCACCGTCATGATGGAGACGAGAGATGTGTCCGGACGAATCGACCTCTCCAGCAGCTACGACACGAAGAAGTAGTACTATTAGTAGTAGTATTAGTAGTAGTAGTATTGGTAGTAGTACTTGTAGTACTCGCAGTACTCGTACCTCCAGGTCCACAAGGCCGTTGCTCTGCACGGGGAGGTAGGTGACGCTGAAACCCTCGGACTCTAGGACCCTGCAGGAGTCCAGCACACACTTATGCTCCGTCTGCGTCGTGATCACGTGACGCCGCTTCTGCCCGTAGAACCGCGCCACGCCCTGAAATACACACAAAAGTACTGCGAAAATACTGCAAAAGTACTGCAAAAATACACAGGACGCCATTTCTGCCCGTAGAACCTCGCCACGCCCTGAAATACACACAAAAGTACTGCGAAAATACTGCGAAAATATACACAAGAGTACTGCCCGTAGAACCGCGCCATGGCCTCAAACACGCCAGAGTACTACAAATGTACTGCAAATGTACACGAGTACTTCGAATACACATGAGAGTGTGAATATACTGCAGATATACCCCAGAGTACTGCATATATACCCCAGAGAACTGCATATATATCCCACAGTACTGAATATACACCCCAGAGTACTGCATATATACACAAGAGTACTGCATATATATACTCCAGAGTACTGCATATATACACCAGAGTACTGCATATATATACCCCAGAGTACTGCATATATACACCAGAGTACTGCATATATACACCCCAGAGTACTGCATATATACACATGAGTACTGCATATATATACCCCAGAGTACTGCATATATACACCACAGTACTGCATATATACACCAGAGTACTGCATATATACACCAGAGTATTGCATATATACACCAGAGTACTGTATATATATACCCCAGAGTACTGCATATATACACCAGAGTACTGCATATATATACCCCAGAGTACTGCATATATACACCAGAGTACTGCATATATATACCCCAGAGTACTGCATATATACACCAGAGTACTGCATATATATACCCAGAGTACTGCATATATACCCCAGAGTACTGCATATATATACCCCAGAGTACTGCATATATATACCCCAGAGTACTGCATATATACACCAGAGTACTGCATATATACCCCAGAGTACTGCAAATATACCCCAGAGTACTGCATATATATACCCCAGAGTACTGCATATATACACCACAGTACTGCATATATACACCAGATAGTATATACCAGGCATATATATACACCAGAGTACTGCATATATACACCAGAGTACTGCATATATACACCAGAGTATTGCATATATACACCAGAGTACTGCATATATATACCCCAGAGTACTGCATATATATACCCCAGAGTACTGCATATATACACCAGAGTACTGCATATATACACCAGAGTATTGCATATATACACCAGAGTATTGCATATATACCCCACAGTACTGCATATATACCCCAGAGTACTGCATATATATACCCCAGAGTACTGCATATATACACAAGAGTACTGCATATATATACCCCAGAGTACTGCATATATACACCAGAGTACTGCATATATACCCCAGAGTACTGCATATATACCCCAGTGTACTGCATATACACCCCAGAGTACTGCAAATATACCGCAGAGTACTGCAAATATACCCCAGAGTACTGCAAATATACCCCAGAGTACTGCATATATATACCCCAGACTACTGCATATATACACCACAGTACTGCATATATACACCAGAGTACTGCATATATACACCAGAGTACTGCATATATACACCAGAGTACTGCATATATACACCAGAGTATTGCATATATACACCAGAGTACTGCATATATATACACCAAAGTATTGCATATATACACCAGAGTACTGCATATATATACCCCAGAGTACTGCATATATACACCAGAGTACTGCATATATACACCAGAGTACTGCATATATACCCCACAGTACTGCATATATACACCAGAGTACTGCATATATACCCCAGAGTACTGCAGTTGTAGTAGTGTGTGTACAGTCTCACCTTTATGGCCATGTTGTTGGACTCTGTGGCTCCGGACGTGAAAACGATCTCCCGAGAATCAGCCCCGATCAGGTCCGCCACCTGCTGCTCACACCCAGAATAACACCCACACAGAGTTAAACACAAGTGTGTTGTGTGGTGCAGTACCCAGTGTGCCCTCCATGTGGTGTTGTGTGATGTTGTGTGTTGTGTTGTTGTGTGATGTGTGATGTTGTGTGATGTTGTTTGGTGTTGTGTGATGTTGTGTGATGTTGTTTGGTGTTGTATGATGTTGTGTTGTGTGTTGTGTGTTGTTGTGTGTTGTGTGTGTGTGTGTGTGTGTGTGTGTGTGTGTTGGTGCCAGTTGTGTGTTGTCCATGTGGTGTTGTGTGATGTGTGTTGTGTGTGTGTGATGTTGTGTGATGTTGTGTGATGTTGTTTGGTGTTGTATGATGTTGTGTGGTTGTGTGTTGTTGTGTGTTGTTGTGTGATGTTGTGTGTTGTTGTGTGTTGTGTGTTGTTGTGTGATGTTGTGTTGTGTGTTGCAGTACCTTGCGCGCCGTCTCCATGGCGCTCTCGCTCTCCCAGCCGTACGCGTGCGTCCTGGAGTGAGGGTTTCCGTAGAAATTCACCTGATATGGCAACATGGCGTCCAACACACGAGGGTCCTGACAACGCACAACATGACACACAACATGAGAACACACAACACCCGAGGGTCCTGACAACGCACAACAGACACACAACATGAGAACACACAACACCTGTGGGTCCTGACAACGCACAACAGACACACAACACCCGAGAGTCCTGACTACGCACAACAGACACACAACATGAGAACACACAACACCCGTGGGTCCTGACAACGCACAACAGACACACAACACCCGTGGGTCCTGACAACGCACAACAGACACACAACACCCGTGGGTCCTGACAACGCACAACAGACAAGGTATTTGCAGTACCATGGGGGTTGTAGTAGTAGTAAATGCTTTTCCACCTTCAAGGCACTCAAAGCAGTTTACAACAAGGAACCACTCACCCATTCACACACCCATTCACACACCCATTCACACACCAGTGTACGCAGACACTGTGGGCAAGGTGGGTTAAGTGTCTTGCCCAAGGACACAACGACAGCATTCATCTGTGGGAGCTGGAATCACACCAGCCAACCTTTAGATCAGTGGGCGAATGCTCCACCAACTGAGCTACTGCCGCCCAGTAGTAGTAGTAGTATTTGTAGTACCATGGGGGTGGTGGTAGTAGTAGTAGTAGTAAAAGTATTGGTAGTATTTGTGGTAGTATTTGTAGTATTTGTAGTATTTGTAGTACCATGGGGGTGGTGGCCTGGAAGTCCATGTACAGAGGTCGTGGTTCATCTTTCAGATCCTGTTTCCGGATTTGATCTGAACAAAAACACAAAAACACAAAAACGTCAAAGATTAAAAAATCTAAACAAACGTGTGACATGTGACTACATACACACACACACACACACACACACACACACACACACGCACACACACGCACCCAAGCCCATACACACACACACACACACACACACACACATACACACACATACACACACACACACACAACATACACACACACACACACACATACACACACATACACACACCCAAGCCCATACACACATACACAAATACACACAATACACACACACACACACACACACACAATACACACATACACATACACCTGGTGTAGGTCTGGTCCTGGTCTTGTCTTGGTCTTGGTCCTGGTCCAGTCTAGGTCTTGATCTGGTCCTGGTTTTGGTCTTGATTTGGTCTTGGTCTGGGTCCTGGTCTGGGTCTTGATCTGGTCTTGGTCTGGTCTTGGTCCTGGTCTGGTCTTAGTCTGGGTCGTGGTCCTGGTCTTGGTCTGGGTCGTGGTCCTGGTCTTGGTCTGGGTCCTGGTCCTGGTCTTGGTCTAGGTCTGGGTCTTGGTCCTGGTCTGGGTCTTAGTCTTAGTCTTGGTCCGGTACCTTTGGGTCTGGTCCCGGTGCTGGTCGCGCGCACTCGGGTGAGGCTCGCGGGGAGCCACGAGGCGGGCTTCAGCAGGCGCGAGGACAGCATCCCGAGCTGACGTCACACAGGTGAGGGTCCGGTGCACGCGGGACACGCGCGCGCCGGGTCCGATACGCCGAAGGACCCGGAGAAAGACCGACACCGTGGACCGGGTCCGACAGAGACACCGCGGGTCCCGGGGACGCTCCGGGGACAGAGGGGCTCGGGTCTCTGGGTTCGGGTCTAGTCTCTGGTCTGGACTCAGGTCTCTGGTCTCTGGGCTCTGGTCTGGACTCAGGTCTGGTCTCGGCTCAGGTCTCAGGTCTGGACCGGACCACTGTCCCGTGTCCCGTGTCCCGTGTCTCGAGTCTGTCGCTCACAGGCGGAAGACAACAAAGCCCAAAGACGGAACTTCACAATAAAAGCGGTGACGTGACGTAAGCGCAGATACGTCCATATGCGCGCGCGCGGAGACTGTTTCAGGACGCAGAATGTTCCGGAATACTCACGCGCGTCAATGTTCGCACTTGTACCGGTGCGCGTGTCCGAAACAGCGGCGAAACCCGCACGAGCCCGCGCACGTCCACGTGACGCTCTCCGCGGACTCTTATTCTGAAGGAGCGCGCTGTGGGGGTTTCCGCTTGACGCACGCTGACGTCAGCACGCTGCGTGTTGTTGCACAAGTGGAACATCGTGGAACAAAAAAAAAAAAAGAGCCGCAAACAGAGAGTCACGATAAAGAGCCACAAATAGAGCCACAAACAGAGTCACGATAAAAAAAAGAGCCACAAACAGAGCCACAAACAGAGAGCCACGATAAAAAGAGATCGTCTTAAATAAATAAATACTTTTGAAAACGTATAAAATCTCATATTTACAGTTTATCGTTGTTCTTAACGCGTTTCACCTTCAGCGGCTCAAATAAAACTTTTATGAAAAATATATTTACTCAAAAAACTGAACTCAGCAAACTCTGACCAGACAGGGGGCGCTCTACTGTTATTATTATATCTACTGTTATTATTATATCTACTGTTATTATTATATCTACCGTTATTATATTTAATGTTTTTATAATTAATGTTATTATATATGGGTTTGGTCAAGGTGTAACGGAGGGAAACGGGGTCAGATTTTTGACATTCAAATGTCTCTTATTCAGAAACTAGAGGAACTATTGAAATAAGTAAAGTATCAGAATGTAGGAAAGAGTTACACTCCAACAGGGTCAAGTTAAACCTGTCAGATTCTTTCAAGTTCAAGACAAAAAATTTAAAAACTCATGTCGGTAACGGAGGGAATGAAATACAATAAATCCAAACAGTGATAACTCTTGGTTCTCACTTCCATATCCTGAACAAACTGGTTTGAATATTTGCTTCATATAGTTTTCTACCATATGGTACAACACAGGTGTCAAACATGTGGCCCGGGGGCCAGATCCGGCCCTCCAAGACCTTTAATGTGGCCCTTGGCTGATTTTCTACTAAAATATTTCAATTATATTTTTTATTAAAATATTTGTAATTTTACTGCACTGCTTAGCATAGTGTCTCCAGAGTCTCTGTACGTGGCCCCTCCCACCAGAGCAGAGCCTCTGTACGTGGCCCCTCCCACCAGAGTAGTGTCTCTGTACGTGGCCCCTCCCACCAGAGCAGAGCCTCTGTACGTGGCCCCTCCCACCTGAGCAGAGTCTCTGTACGTGGCCCCTCCCACCAGAGCAGCGTCTCTGTACGTGGCCCCTCCCACCAGAGCAGCACAAATGAAGACTTGTCTCTTTCCAAACGTCTTAAAGGACGATGGTTTTGACTGTTGACTGTGACCCTCATCAGAAAAATGTCCAACATGAGAAAAGTGGAGCCGAGTGCAGGATTTTACAACAAAAAATAACTTATCCCTAATTTTAAACAAGTTCATGTTCAAACTTTGTGTTGAAATTGTATTTTTCTTAAAGTTTCAGGTTGTTCATAATATTATTATATTTTGTAAAAGAAAGAGTTCATCAATTAAAAAATATCTCTGTAATAGATTTGTGTTTCTCTGCACAAATATTTGAACTTCTTGTTATTTTTGGGGTTTATATGACGTGAGTTTTCTGATCCAGACACTTTGGATCAAAGTCGGTTGGACACGACGCCCGGAACTAAATGAGTTTGACTCTCCTGTGGTACAAGATTTGGTTGAAAAACCTCTTACTTTTTGACTCATGAGATTTTTTATTAAGAAAGGTCATGGTAACGGAGGGAAAATTGTTCAAACAAGTAGAAGGTGCAGGATTTTGTATAATTAGTCGCTTTTTTCTTCTGAATACTTTAATATTACTGTTAAGGAAATCACTGGTCAGACCCAAATATGCAGAAACCAAAAGTATTTATTAACAAAAACAGTCTTGGAAAGGGGCTAGGTTCCAGGGGAGGCAGGACGGGTCCAGGTTGGCTGAACGTGTGAGGTATGTGGGGATGAGGCTGGCTCCAAACGGAAGAACTGAGGAACGGACAAAAGAAACGGGTAAGAATAAAAGTTTTCAAAATGCTCAAAAACACACAAAAAAGCCTGAGTAGTTCACCACTGGGCTGACGGGACGATGTGGCCCTGGAGAGCAGGTCAGCAGGTCAGCAGGTCAGCAGGTCAGCAGGTCAGCAGGTCTTTTATTGCAGGAGATGATTGACGTGACGAGGATCAGGAGAGGAGCTCAGCAGGTGAGTGACTGGGATCCGCCCAGGAAACACCAAATAGGGAAAGAAGAGAAGGAGCAGGATGAAACCCTCACAATTACTTCAAAATGAAAAGAAACTATTTCTATAAAATATGTCAGTCCTTCCAAGAACATTTTTATCATTTTAAATACATTTTTTTTTAATCCTGTCCCTTCATCAACAGTTCAAAGATGGAATGACACAAGATATGATGAAATACAAACATTTATTGACATGATTTGCAGGTCTTTGAAATTTGGGAAATAATTTTTGTTCCATGTTTCGTACATGGTCTGTTTAAAACGGATGGAACTTTAGAACCAAAAATTGTCCAGAAAAAAGGTCAACAGTTTGATAAACTAGAGTACATATGTATCTGTTCAATACATTTTTATATCAGATGAATTCACTTGAAGTTTTGGACTTGATGTTTACTTCTGCTTGACCAGGACCATCTAATGTTTTTATATGTAATGTTATTATAATTAATGTTATTATAGGATCAGTCCAGATGAAATCAGCCGCGCTTCCCTTTGATCCGTCTCAGATTTAGCTGAAAAAAATGTAAAAAAAATTCTAAAATCACCAAATGAAAGAATCTCAAATTTTATCTCCCTTGAGTCGTTCCTGAGTTTTGGCTCGTTGAAAATTTGGGGCCATGTTCACTTTTTCAGAAACCTTCATTTATAAACATGTTTGAGACCAAAACTTCCATGTACATTTGTTTTATTATAGATTCTAATAGAGTTTAGGGACTTTTCTAAACAATGAACCACAAATAATCTCCAACTGTTTTCACTTAGAACAAACAAACAGTGTTTAAGTTTATTAAAGGGAATTGAACTTTTCTGCAGGTGGAAAAATCCCTGAGCTCCTCCACAAACGACCCACGAGACTCATTTTTAAAAAGTGGTTTGAAATAAAGGAAGTTAATAGAAGATGTTTTTATGACTTTAAACTCATCAAAATCTGACAAAGTTTCTGTAGTCAAAATTTTATCCTCGTCTCTTTGTGTCACATGAGGAACCGAGGTCCAAAGAAGAGGCCAAAAAGATCAAACCTGGACTGAGACTCTCCACCGTCCACATGAAAACTCAGAAAACTGTGAGATTTGGGTCAGAAATGTTCATTCTGACAAATATTCAGGTTCAGTTTGTAAAGATCTGCTTGGAGGAAATTGATCTTGGACTTCAAAAACTGAAAAAAATAAAAAATAAAAAATTGAGCGGCAACTAAATGTGAGATTTTGGGGCCACAGCCACAACCTTAACAAAGACACACAATATTTGACACAGATTCAGAATCTATGACCAAGAATCTACAATAAAACACATTTTCATCTTTGATTTTGATGAAGTTCTGACATGTTTATAAATTAAAGCTTCAGAAAAAGTGAACATGGCCCCAAAATTTAAACAGAACAAAACTCAGGAACGACTCAAAGGGACTGAGAGAAAATTTGAGATTCTTTCATTTGGTGATTTTAGAAAATTTTTTGAAATTTTTTTCAGCTAAATCTGAGACGGATCAAAGACTGATTTCATCTGGACTGATCCTATAAGTAATGTTTTTATATTTAATTTTTTTATATTTAATGTTTTTATATTTAATGTTTTTATATCTAATGTTTTTATATTTAATGTTTTTATATTTAATGTTTTTATATCTAATGTTTTTATATTAATGTTTTTATATTTAATGTTTTTATATTTAATGTTTTTATATTTAATGTTTTTATATCTAATGTTTTTATATTTAATGTTTTTATATCTAATTTTATATTAATGTTTTTATTTATTTTAATGTTTTTATTATTTAATGTTTTTATATCTAATGTTTTATATTAATGTTTTTATATTTAATGTTTTATATTTAATGTTTTTTAATGTTTTTAATTTATGTTTTTTTAATGTTATTTAATGTTTTTATATTTTAATGTTTTATATTTAATGTTTTATATTTATGTTATTTATTTTTATATCTAATGTTTTTATATTTAATGTTTTTATATCTAATGTTTTTATATTTAATGTTTTTTTAACTCGTGTCTCAAAAACTACAGTGACACTAACTCAAGTTTCATCTGATAAAGTGAATGACACAAGAAAAAGAAACTTCAACAGTTTAAACTTTATTACACGATTCTGCTCTCAAGTGACACAAGTACTTATACGCTAGTAGTAAAAGTAATAGTAGTAGTAGTAGTAATAGTAGTAGTAATAGTAGTACTAGGTGTAGGTCTCTCCTCAGCATCACTACAGCTGCGCGCTCACAGCTGTGCGCGTGCCCGCAGAAGAGGTGTCCTCGTGAACGCGCTCGTGCATGCGGATTTGAAAAGAGAGAAAGAAAAACCACACCTCCATCAGAACCAGGACAGGACCGGGAATACGAACAGAACCGACCCGCCACACCTGCACCGCTGCCCGGCTACGAGCTGCGAGAGGAGCCGCTCTTTGTCCGGAGCTCCAGGACTGTCCAGCGGGAAACAGAACAACTGTCCCCGCCTCAGCAGCATCCCATCCCGGGCACAGCAGAGAGGAGCCGCTCTGTCAGGTGGAACCGCTGCTCCGGGACTTTTACACCGACAAGACAAAGCGGTTCTGTCCGCCTCGTCCGCCTCCAAACCCGGACTCCGCGGAGCGAGGAGTCGGTGTGCGCGCGGAACACCTGTTTTCAGCCCGCAGACAGAGTGGAGCAGCCCGTCCAAACTGCACCCAAACACGGACACGAACAGCACAAAGCCCCGCTCTTTGTCACGCACCTCGAGGCTCCATCACCGGGGAGACCGGGGGCTGTACCCGCTGCAGGTGCGCCTCAGAGCGGACACGGGCAGCCCGGAGAGCCGCTCTTTGTCCTCAGGCGCCGGGGGGTTCTGTGGCTGATAAAACACGGGCTCGGTTCTGGGCTCGGTTCTGGGTTCGGTTCTGGGTTCGGTTTTGGGTTCGGTTCTGGGTTCGGTTCTGACTCTGGGACCTGGACCAGGTGTTTGGGGTCCACGTGGACCTGATGTTACACCGGACTCACGAGACCAGCGACAGGATGACGTCACTCTATAGAGCTCTGAACCAGAGTTAGACCTGATCAAGTTTAGTCCTGGTTGAGTCCTGGTTTAGTCCTGGTTTAGATCTGGTTCAGTCCTGGTTTAGTCCTGGTTTAGACCTGGTTTAGTCTGGAGTCCCTGGTTTAGTCCTGGTTTAGACCTGGTTCAGTCCTGGTTTAGTCCTGGTTAGTCCTGGTTTAAGTCCGGTTTATCCCTGGTTTAGTCCTGGTTTAGTCCCGGTTTAGTCCCTGGTTTAGTCCTGGTTTAGTCCTGGTTTAGTCCTGGTTAGTCCCCTGGTTTAGTCCTGGTTTAGTCCTGGTTTAGTCCTGTTCAGTCCTGGTCCTGTTAGTCCTGGTCTAGT
>NW_026571207.1:166723-174223 GCF_026225935.1 Boleophthalmus pectinirostris | reverse complement strand
GGACGTGAGAGGGGTCAGTGTGTGTGTGTGTGTGTGTGTGTGTGTGTGTGTGTGTGTGTGTGTGTCTGTGTGTGTTGTGTTTGTGTGTGTTGTGTTTGCGTGTGTGTGTGTGTGTCAGTGTGTGTGTGTGTTGTGTTTGCATGTGTGTGTGTGTGTCAGTGTGTGTGTGTGTTGTGTTTGTGTGTGTGTGTGTTGTGTTTGCGTGTGTGTGTGTGTGTGTCAGTGTGTGTTGTGTTTGTGTGTGTTGTGTTTGTGTGTGTGTGTATGTGTGTGTCTGTGTCAGTGTGTGTGTGTAACATGTGTGTTGTGTGTGTAACGTGTTGTGTGCGTAACATGTTGTGTTGTGTGTAACGTGTTGTGTTGTGTGTGTAACATGTTGTGTTGTGTGTGTAACGTGTTGTGTTGTGTGTGTAACATGTTGTGTTGTGTGTGTAACGTGTTGTGTTGTGTGTGTAACATGTTGTGTTGTGTGTGTAACATGTTTTGTTGTGTTGTGTGTGTAACATGTTGTGTTGTGTGTAACGTGTTGTGTTGTTTTGTGTGTGTAACATGTGTGTTGTGTTGTGTGTAACATGTTGTGTTTTGTGTAACATGTGTGTTGTTTTGTGTTGTGTGTAACATGTTTGTTGTGTTGTGTGTAACATGTGTGTTGTGTTGTGTGTAACATGTGTGTTGTGTTGTGTGTAACATGTTGTGTTTTGTGTAACATGTGTGTTGTTTTGTGTTGTGTGTAACATGTTTGTTGTGTTGTGTGTAACATGTTTGTTGTGTTGTTTTGTGTGTGTAACATGTGTGTTGTGTTGTGTGTAACATGTTGTGTTGTGTTGTGTGTAACATGTTGTGTTGTGTGTAACATGTTGTGTTGTGTGTGTAACGTGTGTTGTGTTGTGTGTGTAACATGTTGTGTTGTGTGTATAACATGTGTGTTGTGTGTGTAACATGTGTGTTTGTGTGTAACATGTTGTGTTGTGTTGTGTGTAACATGTGTGTTGTGTTGTGTGTGTAACATGTTGTGTTGTGTGTGTGTGTAACATGTGTGTTGTGTGTGTAACATGTGTGTTGTGTGTGTAACATGTTGTGTTGTGTGTGTAACATGTTGTGTTGTGTGTAACATGTTGTGTTGTGTGTAACATGTTGTGTTGTGTTGTGTGTGTAACATGTTGTGTTGTGTGTAACATGTTGTGTTGTGTGTGTAACATGTGTGTTGTGTGTGTAACATGTGTGTTGTGTTGTGTGTGACATGTTGTGTTGTGTTGTGTGTGTAACATGTTGTGTTGTGTGTAACATGTTGTGTTGTGTGTGTAACATGTGTGTTGTGTGTGTAACATGTGTGTTGTGTTGTGTGTAACATGTTGTGTTGTGTGTAACATGTTGTGTTGTGTTGTGTGTAACATGTGTGTTGTGTTGTGTGTGTAACATGTTGTGTTGTGTGTAACATGTTGTGTTGTGTGTGTAACATGTGTGTTGTGTGTGTAACATGTTGTGTTGTGTGTGTAACATGTGTGTTGTGTTGTGTGTAACATGTTGTGTTGTGTGTGTGTAACATGTGTGTTGTGTGTAACATGTTGTGTTGTGTGTAACATGTTGTGTTGTGTTGTGTGTGTTAACATGTGTGTTGTTGTGTGTTGTAACATGTTGTGTTGTGTGTGTAACATGTTGTGTGTGTAACATGTTGTGTTGTGTGTAACATGTTGTGTTGTGTGTAACATGTGTGTGTGTTGTGTTGTGTTGTGTGTAACATGTTTGTGTTGTGTGTAACATGTGTGTGTGTGTGTGTGTGTGTGTGTAACATGTTGTGTTGTGTGTGTAACATGTTGTGTTGTGTGTATAACATGTTGTGTTGTGTGTGTAACATGTTGTGTTGTGTGTAACATGTTGTGTTGTGTGTGTAACATGTTGTGTTGTGTGTGTAACATGTTGTGTTGTGTTGTGTGTAACATGTTGTGTTGTGTGTAACATGTGTTGTTGTGTGTAACATGTTGTGTTGTGTGTAACATGTTGTGTTGTGTGTAACATGTTGTGTTGTGTGTAACATGTGTGTTGTGTGTGTAACATGTGTGTTGTGTGTGTAACATGTTGTGTTGTGTGTAACATGTTGTGTTGTGTGTGTAACATGTGTGTTGTGTGTGTGTAACATGTTGTGTTGTGTTGTGTGTAACATGTTGTGTTGTGTGTAACATGTTGTGTTGTGTGTGTAACATGTTGTGTTGTGTGTAACATGTTGTGTTGTGTTGTGTGTGTAACATGTGTGTTGTGTGTGTAACATGTGTGTTGTGTGTGTAACATGTTGTGTTGTGTTGTGTGTGTAACATGTTGTGTTGTGTGTAACATGTTGTGTTGTGTGTGTAACATGTGTGTTGTGTTGTGTGTAACATGTTGTGTTGTGTGTGTAACATGTTGTGTTGTGTGTAACATGTTGTGTGTGTAACATGTGTGTTGTGTGTGTAACATGTGTGTTGTGTTGTGTGTGTAACATGTGTGTTGTGTGTAACATGTTGTGTTGTGTTGTGTTGTGTGTAACATGTTGTGTTGTGTGTGTAACATGTGTGTTGTGTTGTGTGTATAACATGTGTGTTGTGTTGTGTGTAACATGTTGTGTTGTGTGTGTAACATGTTGTGTTGTGTGTGTAACATGTTGTGTTGTGTGTGTAACATGTTGTGTTGTGTGTGTAACATGTTGTGTTGTGTGTTCAGGAGCTGAAGAAGCCGGTGGAACGCGCCTGGAGAGATTACGAAAGCAGATTGTGAGTTTAAACTTCTCTCAAATATTTATGCCGTACTAGTACTTTCTGCAGTATTTGTAGTACTTTGTGTAGTACTTATCGCAGTACTACAGGTGGAGAAGGAGAAGCGGGACCTGTTAGTACTTTCTGCAGTATTTGTAGTACTTTGTGTAGTACTTATCGCAGTACTTTTGCTGTAAACAGGTGAAGGAGAAACGGGACCTGTCAGTACTTTCTGCAGTATTTGTAGTACTGTGTGTAGTACTTATCGCAGTACTTTTGCAGTAAACAGGTGGAGAAGGAGAAGCGGGACCTGGCGCGTCAGTACGGGATGGTTCGCTCCGAAGTCTCCGGGTCTGAACTCGCCGAAGAACTTCACCACGAGAGACGGAGCTTCCAACTCAGCATGTGTGAGGTACAAGTACTGCAAATACTACTACTACTACTGCAAGTACTACTGCAAGTACTACTGCAAGTACTATTACAAGTACTCCTACTACTTTTGTGTGTTTTTCAGTATCTGATCAAAGTGAACGAGATCAAGACGAAACGAGGAGTCGACCTCCTGCAGAACCTGACGAAACACTACCACAGTCACAACATGTGAGACGCACAACAGACGCACAACAGACGCACAACAGACACACAACAGACACACAACAGACGCACAACACACACTACCACAGTCACAACATGTGAGACGCACAACAGACGCACAACAGACACACAACAGACACACAACAGACACACAACAGATGCACAACACACACTACCACAGTCACAACATGTGAGACGCACAACAGACGCACAACACACACTACCACAGTCACAACATGTGAGATGCACAACACACACACAACACACACACAACAGACATCCCCTGGTGTGTGTGTTGTCCTCTAGTGTGTGTACTGTCCTCTAGTGTGTGTACTGTCCTCTAGTGTGTGTACTGTCCTCTAGCGTGTGTATTGTCCTCTAGTGTGTGTACTGTCCTCTAGTGTGTGTACTGTCCTCTAGTGTGTGTACTGTCCCTCGTGTGTGTGTACTGTCCTCTAGCGTGTGTATTGTCCTCTAGTGTGTGTATTGTCCTCTAGCATGTGTACTGTCCTCTAGTGTGTGTACTGTCCTCTAGTGTGTGTACTGTCCTCTAGTGTGTGTACTGTCCTCTAGTGTGTGTATTGTCCTCTAGTCTGTGTACTGTCCTCTAGTGTGTGTACTGTCCTCTAGTGTGTGTATTGTCCTCTAGTGTGTGTACTGTCCTCTAGTGTGTGTACTGTCCTCTAGTGTGTGTACTGTCCTCTAGTGTGTGTATTGTCCTCTAGTGTGTGTACTGTCCTCTAGTGTGTGTATTGTCCTCTAGTGTGTGTACTGTCCTCTAGTGTGTGTACTGTCCTCTAGTGTGTGTATTGTCCTCTAGTGTGTGTACTGTCCCTCTCTAGTGTGTGTACTGTCCTCTAGTGTGTGTACTGTCCTCTAGTGTGTGTACTGTCCTCTATGCGTGTGTATTGTCCTCTAGTGTGTGTACTGTCCTCTAGTGTGTGTACTGTCCCTCGTGTGTGTGTACTGTCCCTCTAGTGTGTGTACTGTCCTCTAGTGTGTGTATTGTCCTCTAGTGTGTGTATTGTCCTCTAGTGTGTGTACTGTCCTCTAGTGTGTGTACTGTCCTCTAGTGTGTTGTACTGTCCTCTAGTGTGTGTACTGTCCTCTAGTGTGTGTACTGTCCTCTCGTGTGTGTGTACTGTCCTCTAGTGTGTGTATTGTCCTCTAGTGTGTGTACTGTCCTCTAGTGTGTGTACTGTCCTCTAGTGTGTGTATTGTCCTCTAGTGTGTGTACTGTCCTCTAGTGTGTGTACTGTCCCTCGTGTGTGTGTATTGTCCTCTAGTGTGTGTACTGTCCTCTAGTGTGTGTACTGTCCTCTAGTGTGTGTACTGTCCTCTAGTGTGTGTATTGTCCTCTAGTGTGTGTACTGTCCCTCGTGTGTGTGTACTGTCCTCTAGTGTGTGTATTGTCCTCTAGTGTGTGTACTGTCCTCTTGTGTGTGTACTGTCCTCTAGTGTGTGTACTGTCCTCTAGTGTGTGTACTGTCCTCTAGTGTGTGTACTGTCTCTGTGTGTACTGTGTGTGTGTGTTGTCCTCTAGTGTGTGTACTGTCCTCTAGTGTGTGTATTGTCCTCTAGTGTGTGTACTGTCCTCTAGTGTGTTGTACTGTCCTCTAGTGTGTGTACTGTCCTCTAGTGTGTGTTTGTCCTCTAGTGTGTGTACTGTCCTCTAGTGTGTGTGTACTGTCCTCTAGTGTGTGTATTGTCCTCTAGTGTGTGTATTGTCCTCTAGTGTGTGTACTGTCCTCTAGTGTGTGTACTGTCCTCTAGTGTGTGTATTGTCCTCTAGTGTGTGTGCTGTCCTCTAGTGTGTGTACTGTCCCTCGTGTGTGTGTACTGTCCTCTAGTGTGTGTAGTGTGTGTCCTCTAGTGTGTGTACTGTCCTCTAGTGTGTGTAGTGTGTGTCTGTCCTCTAGTGTAGTGTGTGTACTGTCCCTCCTCTGTATGTGTAGTGTGTGTACTGTCCTCTAAGTGTGTGTATTGTCCTCTAGTGTGTGTGTACTGTCCTCTAGTGTGTGTACTGTCCTCTAGTGTGTGTACTGTCCTCTATGTGTGTAGTTCTAGTGTGTATGTACTTGTCCTCTAGTGTGTGTACTGTCTCTAGTGTGTGTACTGTCCTCTAGTGTGTGTGTGTGTTACTGTCCTCTAGTGTGTGTACTGTCCTCTAGTGTTGTATTGCTTGTCCTCTCTAGTGTGTGTTACTGTCCTCTAGTGTGTGTACTGTCCTCTAGTGTGTGTACTGTCCTCTAGTGTGTGTATTGTCCTCTAGTGTGTGTATTGTCCTCTCTAGTGTGTGTACTGTCCTCTAGTGTGTGTACTGTCCTCTGTGTGTGTGTACTGTTCCTCTAGTGTGTGTGTATTGTCCTCTAGTGTGTGTACTGTAGTTGTGTCCTCTAGTGTGTGTACTGTCCTCTAGTGTGTGTATGTACTGTGTGTGTACTGTCCTCTAGTGTGTGTGTCCTCTAGTGTGTGTTGTCCTCTAGTGTGTGTGTACTGTCCTCTAGTGTGTGTACTGTCCTCTAGTGTGTGTACTGTCCCTCTGTGTGTGTCCTCTAGTGTGTGTACTGTCACTGTGTGTGTGTACTGTCCCTCGTGTGTGTGTATTGTCCTCTAGTGTGTGTACTGTCCTCTAGTGTGGTGTACTGTCCTCTTAGTGTGTGTATACTGTCCCTCTGTGTGTGTACTGTCCTCTAGTGTGTGTGTCCTCTAGTGTGTGTACTGTCCTCTAGTGTGTGTACTGTCCTCTAGTGTGTGTACTGTCCTCTAGTGTGTGTACTGTCCTCTAGTGTGTATTGTCCTCTAGTGTGTGTACTGTCCTCTACTGTAGTGTGTGTACTGTCCTCTAGTGTGTGTACTGTCCCTCGTGTGTGTGTATTGTCCTCTAGTGTGTGTGTGTACTGTCCTCTAGTGTGTGTACTGTCCTCTGTGTGTGTGTCTCTAGTGTGTGTACTGTCCTCTAGTGTGTGTACTGTCCTCTGTGTGTGTACTGTCTCTAGTGTGTGTATTGTCCTCTAGTGTATGTACTGTCCTCTATTGTGTGTACTGTCCTCTAGTGTGTGTACTGTCCTCTAGTGTGTGTACTGTCCCTCGTGTGTGTGTATTGTCCTCTAGTGTGTGTACTGTCCTCTAGTGTGTGTACTGTCCTCTAGTGTGTTCTTCTTCTTCTTCTTCAGTTTTCTTCAGGAGTGCGTCTCGACGTCGACCAGACTGAAGCAGTACATGGACCAACTCAACTCTGTCCTGTCCACGGTACGTCCTACCTCCTACCTCCTACCTCCTACCTCCTACCTCCTACATCCTACTGTCCTACCTCCTACTGTCCTGTCCACGGTACGTCCTACCTCCTACCTCCTACCTCCTACATCCTACTGTCCTACCTCCTACTGTCCTGTCCACGGTACGTCCTACCTCCTACATCCTACCTCCTACCTCCTACATCCTACATCCTACATCCTACCATCCTACATCCTACTGTCCTACCTCCTACTGTCCTGTCCACGGTACGTCCTACTACTCCTACATCCTACTGTCCTACCTCCTACTGTCCTGTCCACGGTACATCCTACCTCCTACATCCTACTGTCCTACCTCCTACATCCTACTGTCCTACATCCTACTGTCCTACCTCCTACTGTCCTGTCCACGGTACGTCCTACCTCCTACCTCCTACTGTCCTACCTCCTCCTGTCCTGTCCACGGTACGTCCTACCTCCTACATCCTACCTCCTACATCCTACTGTCCTACTGTCCTACCTCCTACTGTCCTGTCCACGGTACGTCCTACCTCCTACATCCTACCTCCTACTGTCCTACCTCCTACATCCTACTGTCCTACATCCTACTGTCCTACCTCCTACTGTCCTGTCCACGGTACGCCCTACCTCCTACATCCTACTGTCCTACATCCTACTGTCCTGTCCACGGTACATCCTACCTCCTACCTCCTACATTCTACTGTCCTACCTCCTACATCCTACCTCTTATATCCTACCTCCTACTGTCCTGCATCCTACCTCCTATATCCTACCTCCTACATTCTACTGTCCTACCTCCTACATCCTACCTCTTACCTCCTACCTCCTACTGTCCTGCATCCTACCTCCTACATCCTACCTCTTACCTCCTACTGTCCTACCTTTTACCTCCCAATTTTCTACCTTCTACTGTCCTATGTCCT